>NC_041391.1:95336894-95339812 GCF_002162155.2 Triticum dicoccoides | reverse complement strand
CGCCGGAGCCGTGCCCCGAGCGCCCGGCCCCGCCCCCGCGTCCCTCCGGTCACCGCCCTCCGCGCCGGTGCCCGTCCCCGTCTCCTCAGACTCCCTCCGGCCAGATCCGGCCACCCTGGCCCAACTCCGGCGTGCTCCGTCCATCCTCGGCATCCACGCCCGGGAACCCTAGATCCATTTCGGAGGGGTATAAATCTCTCTAAGTCATTTGTCTGTAACATTATCATGCCATGTTCAACGCATCATAACTCTGTGCATACCGCTCCGTTTTGTCCGTGTAATATGTCAAATTGTTCGCCTCGACGAGTACTTCATTCCATTCCAATGCATCATGTTCATTTGAGCTCATCTTGATGCCTGAATCTTCGTTGCAAGAGTGATATGTCATGTTAATCTGCTGAAACTGTTATAACATGCTCATTTGTCATTTTTGCCATTATTGATGTGTGCATCCTATGAGGTTGATGTCTACATATGTTTTGATCTATGCCATGTCTTCTTTACAGAGGTGCTTACCATGTATTTTTGTGATCAATGTGGTAACTAGCACAAGTATGCAAACTAGGCTTCGTAATGTTGCTGATTTTATTCCCTGTTCTGCTGTTATTTTGATGCCATGTAAACTTGATGCTAAAGAGAGATCCATGCTTATTTTGAGATACTTCAGTAAGGATGTTTGAACAAATGGTTATTATCTAGACATTCTTGCCCCTGGTTGCAATTATGGAGTAGTCTAGCATGCCATTTTCGTGCTCTACTTTTGCTACAAAATGTTTCCTGGCAGATTGTTTACATGTTATTCAATTTTGCCAAGGTTGTTGTAGTTGATCCTTGCATGCTATGAACTTGTTCTTGCCTTGGTTTCATAAACATGTCTTCTTGCTGATGCTATGCTTATCTTGTCATGCAATGAATTGTGGTGAGTGAATCGAGCTTGTTAAGTAGGGTACTTGCTATTACTGTTTTGCTAGGCTGAATCTGTTATTTCGTGATGCTCTGTAAACCTGCTACTACATGTCATTCTATGCATAATCTGGAGATATTCACTAAGGGTGTTTTGTTCTACATGTCATGCTATATCCATCCATGTCCCTGGTTGCATTTATAGCTTGTTGTAACTTGTTGTAATCTTGCTCCAAAGTTGCTAAATAATGTTGTTGTCAGCCTGTTAACATTTAGTTCAGTTGTTGCCATGATTGTTGCTAGTGTTCCATGCACCCTATGAACTTGATCTTGCCATGCTTAGCTTCATAAACATGTATTCTTACTGTTGGTTACCTTACCATGCCATGTTTTGCTCTATGGTGAGTGGTACAAGCTCACCAACATGCCTTCTTATTGTTGTTCCTGCCATGTTTGAATCTGTAATATAATTTGCTATGTTTACATGGGTGCCATCATATCTTCTGATCCTTTTTGGCTCTTGGTCAGTAAGGGAATCTTGTTCTATGCAATTAGTAGATTCATTCATGCCTTTGTTTGCCATGATAAGTTCCTGTAATATGTTGTTTGATAGCTCTAAACATTGCAACCTGATGTTATTTCTGCGAAATCTGAAACTATTATCATTTGCAATCTTGCCATTTGTGTTTGAGCATGTTCTAGTGATTTCTGGAGATAGCTCAGTGTTCAGGTTTTGTAATGCTGTACCTGCACATCATGCCCATTCCTTTTGTTTTCATATTGTGGTACTGTAGCATGTTGTTTTGGTGCTTGCAATATGCCTAGTTGTTGTTTTGGGCAGATTGTTGCTATAACTTGTATAGAGTGTATGTGTTGAACTGTTGCTCCATTTTGAGTGTGCTCTATATGAAACTTGATCGATTTTGCATGTAGTTTCATATTATCATGTTGCATCCTTGTTTTGAGGTGTTTGCTTGATGTTTGGGTGCATTTTGCATCAATGCCATGTTTAACTTGTTTTGCTCATATCTTCTTGGTCGTAGCTCCGAATTAAATGAATGTTATATGTAACTTGACTAGAATCTCGTGTAGATCATCTTGGTGCATCTTAACTTGCTGTTTAACAACTTGAACATAAGGTTTGTTCAGATCTGGACCAATTTTGAAATATGCATATGAGGACTTACCGGAATTGTTATATGTTGTTCCCGGCCTCATTTAAACTTGCCTTGATGTGTTGTTCTTGTTTGCATCATCTCTTGCCATGAGTAGCTTCATGTAGTTTTGTCTTGCATCATACTTGGTTGAGCATCATGTCTTGTTCTTGTGTGGTGTGTTTACTATGTTGTGTGCTTCTTCTCGATAGTTCCCATTTTGTTGCGATCGTGAGGATTCGTTCGTCTACGCTTGGTTCGGCTTCATCCGTTCGTCTACTTCATGGACTCATTCTTCTTCCTAGCGGGATTTCAGGCAAGATGACCGCTACCCTAGATCTCACTACTATCATTGCTATGCTAGTTGTTTCGTTCTATCGCTATGCTGCGTTACCTATCTTTTGCTCCTCAAGCCTCCCAAATTGCCATGAACTTCTAACCTTTGACACCCTTCCTAGCAAACCGTTGCTTGGCTATGTTACCGCTTTGCTCAGCCCTCTTATAGCGTTGCTAGTTGCAGGTGAAGTTGAAGATTTTCCCATGATGGACATGATTATGTTGGGATATCACAATATCTCTTATATTATTAATGCATCTATATATTTGGTAAAGGGTGGAAGGCTCGGCCTTATGCCTGGTGTTTTGTTCCACTCTTGCCGCCCTAGTTCCCGTCATACCGGTGTTATGTTCCCGGATTTTGCGTTCCTTACGCGGTTGGGTGATTTATGGAACCCCCTTGACAGTTCGCTTTGAATAAAACTCCTCCAGCAAGGCCCAACCTTGGTTTTACCATTTGCCTCACCACCACCTAGATCTCCCTTGGGAGTAATTAACCCAAGGGTCATCTTATTTTAGCCCCCC
>NC_041391.1:95335204-95336665 GCF_002162155.2 Triticum dicoccoides | reverse complement strand
TGTTGGTCCAAACTAGAGCACCATGCGGGACCATCCCATGGCAACTTGGATTACGTCGGTACCTGTATGCTTAGCTTATCTGGTGTTGCCCTGAGAACGAGATATGTGCAGCTCCTATCGGGATTGTCGGCGCATCGGGCGGTCTTGCTGGTCTTGTTTTACCATTGTCGAAATGTCTTGTAAACCAGGACTCTGAGTCTGATCGGGTCATCTGGGAGAAGGTATATCCTTCGTTGATCACGAGAGCTTATCATGGGCTAAGTTGGGACACCCCTGCAGGGTATAATCTTTCGAAAGCCGTCCCTGCAGTTATAGGCAGATGGGAATTTGTTAATGTCCGGTTGTAGATAACTTGACACCAGATCCAAATTAAAACGCATCAACCGCGTGTGTAGCCGTGATGGTCTCTTCTCGGCGGAGTCCGGGAAGTGAACACGGTTTTTGGGTTATGTTTGACGTAAGTAGGAGTTCAGGATCACTTCTTGATCATTGCTAGCTTCACGACCGTTCCATTTTCTCTCTTCTCGCTCTTATTTGCGTAAGCTAACCACCATATCATGCTTAGTCGCTGCTGCAACCTCACCACTTTACCCCATCCTTTCCCATTAAGCTTTGCTAGTCTTGATACCCATGGTAATGGGATTGCTGAGTCCTCGTGGCTCACGGATTACTACAACAACAGTTGCAGGTACAGGTTATGCGATGATCATGACGCGAGAGCGATGTTTGCTTGTCTTGGAGTTCTTCTTCTGCTACTTCTACGATCAGGGGATAGGTTCCAGGTCGGCAGCCTGGGCTAGCAGGGTGGATGTCGTTTGAGTTTCTATTTGTGTTTCATCTGTAGTCGGATGATGCTCCTATGTATTGTGATGTTGTATTCGTGTGGCATTGTATGCCTCTTGTATGTATCCCCATCTATTATGTAATGTTGATGTAATGATATCCACCTTGCAAAAGTGTTTCAATATGCGGGTCTATCCTTGGTGGGACCTTCGAGTTCCTTTTGGATAGGGTCGCATATTGGGCGTGACAAGTTGGTATCAGAGACTCGACCGACCTTAGGAGCCCCCTTGATTTATCGTGTAGTTTGGCCGTTGTTGAGTCTAGAAGAAAACTTTTCTGAGAGTAGTTATATCGGAGAGTAGGAATTCTTTTTACTCCTCAGCCCCTTCGTCGCTCTGGTGAGGAATCCTGACATAGGTGTTTTGAATTACTCCTCTTCCCTTTCCAATTTTCTTTAGGATCACGCAGTTGGTTTTTCGATCGTTGGTTCTCAGCTCTTTTCATTCGATGCATTTCTCGTCAAGTTGACTCGAGCCTCTTCTTCTTTGCTAAGTTCAATCCTCAGTTGTTTTCTTTTCCCACCCGCCCACCCCTTTTTTCATCTCAGAGTCGGAGTCCCTAATCGAGTATCCATCCTACTCGTGCGAAGTCTTTGCTTTATTTCCTCAATGATTTCAA
>NC_041391.1:95262866-95334954 GCF_002162155.2 Triticum dicoccoides | reverse complement strand
ATTCGTCAGTTCCCCCTTCCAAGTTGCCTTTGTTTTTCCCGCCCTCCCACCCTCTTCTTCCCGGAGTCTGCGTCTGTTTCGAGCATCAATTCCATTCGTGTGGAGTCTCTTCAGTCTTCCCTCAATCATTTCAACCGGTGAATTCTCGTCTCGATGGACGCTCTTCATCTCTTTTCCGGTGGACTCAATTCAAGTTTTTCGGGTTGATCATATTCTTTTCCTTGGATCAAGTATTTCCCCTGCTCGTTCGCCTCTCGCCAGTTTATCCTTCTGGAGTGCTCAAAACATCTCAGGAGATCCGTCTGTGTTCCAATTAATTCGAGGTTGTCACATCATTCAAATATTTTAGTTGTTCCGATGCATCATCTATCTGTTCAACATCTCATTCCAATGGTGTTTTTCTCTTTAGTGGGCCCTAACCCACATGTCTTTTCCCAGGATCTTACCTGACTCTTCTAATTATTCCGGAGCCATTCCTAATCCTTTTGGAAGTTGACGTAAGTATGGATTCCATCAGTCAGATGCTTTTCTGTCAGGACCCCGACTCGATGTCACATCGATCTAGCCGGTAACACCTCATATCACTTTGCGGCCTCACGCACGGTATCCCCACGGGTGTCGCCTTACCTTTGCCCGGGACCGTTTGCGCCTTTTGGCTCACGTATATGATAGTGTCGCTAGCATCCATATGATAAGGAGCCCGGGCTGACATGACTAGTCGTAAACCCAAAGTGGCACAGACTTACAGGGACAGGCATCCATGACCCAGCTTCGAACGTGTCGGTCATCAGCAAGTGGGTCCGGGCTGTAGCACTGGGCTAGCAGGACTCCGGTAAACCGGGCTGTAGCGGGCTAACAGGACTCCGGTACTCAATGCGTGACATTTCCCCGAAGGGACAGACACAGGAATGAAGAAGGACACATGCCGGCCAGCCTAAGTGTTCCAGAGCAGTAGCAAGCTACCATGGCTCAGCGGTAACACTAGGAGACATTTCCCGGTAAGAGAGGCTACTAAGGATAAACAACTAGATAGTCAGATCCCACACATACCAAGCATTTCAATAACAAACACACAATATGCTCGATATGTGCAAACACAACATGGCATCACAACATGACTCTACAACTCAAGTATTTATATTCAATAGGCTCCGAGGAGCGAGATATTACAACCATGGGTCTCATGACCCAACACTCAGAGCATACAAGTCAAAGCACAAGCGGAAGCTATCATGTCTGAGTACAGACATCTATAAATGAAAAAGGCTAAGAAGCCTGACTATCTACCAGATCCTACCGAGGGCACAAGATCGTAGCTGAGGTAACAAGCTAAACGTCGAAGTCCACGCGGTACTACTAGCGAGACTGAAGTCTCTCTGCAAAAACATAAATTAAGCAACGTGAGTACAAATGTACCCAGCAAGACTTACATCAGATCTAACTACATATGCATCATTATCAACAAGGGGATGATGGAGTTTGACTGCAGCAAGCCAGCTTTGACTTGGTGGCTATCCTGAACTACGACTGCAAGTAACTCTTTTGAGGTGGCGCACACGAGTCCACATATTCACCAACCAACACCACTATGGATTCGCTCCCGTCTCCCTACGAGAACGCCATCCATAGCAATCACGCTTATCTTGCGTATTTTAGAGTATCCACTTTCACTTGTCTATGAACTATGCAAGGGGTCCAAGTTTCCATATCCGAGGAATCCGGCTATTCGAATAGATAATGATAACCCTGCAGGGGTGTACTTCTTCACACATGCTTTCGCCACTTATCGCCCTGTACACGTCATGTACCTCGGCAACCTTCAAGCGGAAGCCGGGCGAGGGAGTCGGCCACGACCTGACTAACCGAACAAGTCTCTAGTCCAGGTTTATCGCCTATTCGGGTTCCATCCGCAAGGAGATCCGGCCGGGGTGTCGCTCACGGCCCCAAACGATGTGTGCAGGGTTCCCAATCCCACCTCGACGGGTGGATGTACGCTTGGTACATCGTGCCACTGTGCCTAGTCTGTCCCAAGCCCACCTGTACCGGGTGCCACTTGGTAGACTACTAACACTACCTACAAACACCAGAAACTAGTTGCAACTCCTGGACAGAGATCATGTTGATTAATAAGTCGAGAGGGGTCGAGTTACCGGAACCCAATGTGTGGTAGTAACTGGTCATGGATCACAAACACAGAACTCAGTTCCTGAAGACGGCTGCAATGAGACAACCCACCATGTACTCCTACATGGCCTCTCACCGCTACCTTTACCAAATCGTGTTCACACACAGTAGGACATGTTCACACGCCTCTGATTCATCCCCGATGAATCAGACCTGACTCAACTCTAAGCAGTAGCAGGCATGACAAACAAGCATGAATGAGTAGGCACATCAGGGCTCAAACAACTCCTACTCATGCTAGTGGGTTTCATCTATTTACTGTGACAATGACAGGCATGCAAAGGATAAAGGGGTTCAGCTACCGCAGCAAGTAACAAATATGTCGTTGTTGTCCTAATGCAGTAAAAGAGAGCAGGAGCGAGAGAGTGGGATTTTATCGGAATGAACAAGGGGGTTTTGCTTGCCTGGCACTTCTGAAGATAGCATAGCTCTTCATCGGTGTCATCGATCACATCATCGGTATCACGTCTATCGAGAGGGGACAAATACCGGCAACACAGAAAGGAACACAATCAATGCAATGCACAATATGATGCATGATCATGACATGGCAAAATGAATGTGTTTTGGGCTAATGCAACTAAAACCAGATTAAATGAAGTTGGTTTGAATCCAAGATTCAAATTCAAACTCCATATGTGATTATTTAAATGCCATTTAATTGATTTGTGCTAAACAGCAGCTATAAGTTGTTCTAACATGCATGAAAATGGTACAGATGGATTCCTTGAATTTTTCTGATAATTTTTCATATATAAATTATTTAATTTGGAGTTACGGTTAATTTTCTATGATTTATTGTAGTTTTAGCTATTTTCTGGAATTTCAGAATTAAATTAAATCCAGAAAATGAGTTATGGCATCAGCACTGCGTCATGCTTGCATCAACAAGTCAACAGGGCTGCCCCGGGTCAAACCTGACCAGGGGGTCCCATTAGTCAGTGACTTAGGGCTCGTTTAGGTCGCTGGCAGGTGGGCCCAGTCAACGGACACGTCAGCACAGTCAATGTTGACGTGTGGGTCCAGGGTAATTAGATTAAACTTAATCTAGTTTAGTTAGCCAGTTAGTTAGGATGTGGGGCCCGGCTGTCAGTTTCACTGGAGGTTAATTAGTGGGGTCATCAGTGGCTAATGACGTACCACATCACCGGCCACCGGAGTTCGGCCGGCGGCGACCGAATCCGACGACGGAAACGCCCCTTGAAAGCGTTACAGGGGATGGTTTCGGGCGTGGTTTACGGCTATGGGTTGCTGGGCTTCGCGCGCATCCAGGGGTGGCAACAGCTCGAGCTGGGGTGGCCGGAGCTCACCGGAATGGAGCTCGCGGCGGCGCCGGAGTTCGGACCTCGGCGAAAACGGCGTTGTGGAGCACGGGCGAGTGAGGTAAAGCACTGCGGAGCCTCCTGGAGTCACCACGAGCTCGGTGAGATGCACGGGCGCGACCCGTTCGAGCTCAGGCCACGACGGCGACAAGGCCGACCGCGGTGAGCTTCTGGCGCTGCGGGGATCGATGGTTGCGGCATTAATTCGACGAGGGGAGCAGGGGGTAAGTGGTTAGGGGCTCACAGCGATGACGACGGGACGCTCGGTGAGGTCGTGGATGGTCCGGAGCCGATGAATTTGACGGTGATGGCCGGCGGTCCCGAGGTTGAAGAAGGCATCGATGGCGGTGTTGCGGTGAAACCCGGCTTGCGTGGCTCGTCGAGGAGATGCTTCAGGTCCTTGCGGAGCTATTGGTCACGGTGGTTGGGCTAGGGGGTGGCCGTGGCTGTGGCGGTGCTTTCCGGCGTGCGGCAGGGTACTCGGGCGCGCTGCAGAGAGAGATCCAGGAAGGGGGTGAGAGCGCGGGAGAGTGAGAGAGAGAGGCAGGGAGGTGCGTGGCGTTGCCAGACGCGAGGGGGAAGCAGAAGGCGGCAAGCAGGAGCTGGCGCAGCTCGGGTGTGCGCTCTCCACGCAGCTGCCTCGCCTTCTGGCAGAAGGTTGAAGAAAGGCGCTGCGCTGGCTGGGCTGCACAGTGTTGGGCCGGCTGAGGAGCCAGATGGGCTGTAGGTAAGCGCCAGTCAGTTTTTCTCACTCTCTCTTAATTCCATTTTCTATTTTCTGCAATTGTTTTGGCTTTATTAAAAATACTAAAACAATCCCAAAAATCATGCAACTGCTCATGACCACTGTTAGAAATATATCCTACAGTAACCATTTCAGTTTGGGATTATTTGAGCATTTAAAATATTTTATAGTATTTAAATGCCCAAATGCAAATAAGTAATGATTTAATTCAAAAATCCAGAATGGCCTAAAATATGTGCATCATTTTTGGCAGAGGTTTTCACCTTTACCAGAAATCATGAACATTTCCAGAGGGCATTTTGGGTTTATTGAAAAAGATTTTATTTTGACCCTAGTTGAATTCGTTAGCTGCTAGGGTTTATCAGCCCCCATTTCAGGTTTAAATGAAATTTAAACATGATGCAACACTCTAATGCATGCACTAGGCATTGTCAGAACTAGGGATGTGACATTTTCCAAGATCGATTTCAAATCATTTCATTGTTGGCTCAACCCCTTCGCTTTTCATTCTCCCGGAGTATCTCAGTAATTTTGGTGTTGTTTCTCGTCGTCATTTGAAGATCAAAGAAGAGTTCCTTCTAAATCTTGCCCGTTCTCTCGAAGATTCGTGGTTCTAGCTTCATGCTATCCTCTCGAATTATTCCATTTGTCAGATATTCTTTTCTTACCCATCTAGAGTATTTCAGGAGTTGATTATTTTTCGTTTCACCGGAGGACATCATTCCAGCTATCGTTCTCTATTTATCCCGGTGTTTCGTTCAAATGTTCGTCAATCGGCTCGAGTCTTCTCGTTCTTTTGTATCTAAATCCCCTCAAGCATATTTGTTCTTCTAATTCTTCCCAGTGATTCTTTCTCTTTCATCAGTCATTTTCGAATTCTCACGGTGGTTCGTTCAGATTCTTTTTCCTTGACTATCATTTTTATTCATTCATTCTTTCTATCCTACCGGTGGTTCATGAAGACTTTCTCAAGTTTTGTGCTATGTTCCCCCTTACTCCTTTTTCCAACAAGAATAAGTAGTATGCCAAATCCATTGCTTGTCATCAATTTCATTTCATAAAGGATAAGCATACAATAAATCTTATTCTTATTTCATCCAAGTGAGTAATCCCTTCCTTCGGAGTTTGTTCTTGATGAATAAATTCTAGTTCCAAGTGTTCTCCATCTTTTCTTTACCGGAGTTCAAAATTTTCCTCGGCCATTTCGTCGGAACCTCCATCTAAATCATTGCAAGGCTCATCCTATTCTTTCATCCTTTATTCTATCTAACCATCCTTTTATTACCGGAGTTCTACACGGTGATTCTTCATGATTTAATTCATTCTTCAAGAGTTCATCAAGATTTTGTTGGTGAAGTTCAAGTATCTTTCTTCTCGAGTCTCGAAGTGTAATTAATTCTCCGTATTCTTTTGAAGTGGAGTTTTGCATTTCTTCGTTCTTCTAACCTATCCAATCATTTCCGTTTGTGGCTGGTTATCACCTTATGATCTTGAGACGTTACCTCTAAACCCACAACAAGCTTATTCTTTCATTGTTGATTTTCTCAACAATTCCGTTCAATCCTTCCTTCTAAGTTCTTTTCATTCCATTCTTTCAATTCTTCCGGAGGCATTGCGTTGTTAATCTCATCAACTGTCATCCCATCTTGTGGAGTTCATGTTCTATTCCTTCCATCTTCAGCCGGAGTGTTGCCTAAATGCTTTCAGTCTTATTCGTTTCTTATATTGTTCTAACCGGAGCGGTGTCATAGTCTATCTGATTCCGTGAGCTTTCAATTCTCGTCATTCTCGTCGTTCCTCTCTTCTTCTCGAGTGCTCCCGATTCTTTTCTTCTTCTATTGAGTCCTTGTTTCACCACATCCTTTTTCCTTTCCATCTCGGTCCTAAGATCTCGGGACGAGATCTCTTGTTAGTGGAGGAGTGATGTAACACCCCGGTTTCGATGCGCCAGGTGTCCGCTAGTTAATTGCCGTCGTTGCCATGTCTTTTGCTTGCTGTTGCATATTACCATGTCATCATATGCATTTCATTTTGCATGTGTGTTCATCTCATGCATCCGAGCCTTTTCCCCGTTGTCCGTTTTGCAATCTGGCACTCCTATGTCCTTCGGCGCCCCCCTTTTGTCTCTCGTTGTGAGTGGGTGTTAAACTTTCTCGGAATAGCCCGAGGTTTGCCAAGCGGCCTTGGTATAGCACCGGCAGACCGCATGTCAAGTTTCGTGCCATTTGGAGGTTGTTTGGTACTCCAACGGTTAACCGCGTAGCCCGAAACCCCCCTTTCTCTTTGAAGCCCAACACCCTTCCAAAGTGGCCCAAAACCCACCAAACCCCCCTCCATGCTCTCGGTCGTTCGATCACGATCGCGTGGCCGAAAATCGTGCCTCATTTGGAGCCTTCTAGCTCCCTCTACCTATATATTAGCCCTCCCCGTCCAAATCGCAGTCCAAACCCTAATTTTCCCCTCTCGCCCGCCGGACATGTCCGTCCCAGACCGGACAAAATCGCGCCGCCACCCTCAGCCAATCGCCTTCCGCCACGTCGCCCGCAGCTCCCCGCGCTGCCGCGGCCCGCCCGGCCCACGGCCGGCCCGCCCGCGCCCGCGCCGTGCCCGAGCCGCGCTCGCCGCGCACACTCCGCCGCCGCTCGGGCCATCGCCGCCCGCGGACCCCGCTCCGCGCCTCCGTCACTGGCGCCCCCCGGCGCCCTCCGGCCGCGCCTAGCCGCCGGCGACCTCCGCCTTGTCGACCCCGCCACCAGCGCCGCCCGTCCCCGGCCGCGCCCAGCGCTCCGCGCCTCCGCCAGCGCCGCCCCTGACCGGCGCCGCCCTTGCCTCGCCGCGCCGCCGCGCGTCCTCGCCGGCCAGCGCCGCGCCCCGAGCGCCCGGCCCCGCCCCGTCGTCCCTCCGGTCGCCGCCCTCCACGCCAGTGCCCGTCCCCGCCACCTCGGACTCCCTTCGGCCAGATCCGGCCACCCTGGCCCCAACTCTGGCGTGCTCCGGCCGTCCTCGGCATCCGCGCCCGGGAACCCTAGATCCATTTCGGAGGTGTATAAATCTCTCTAAGTCATTTTTCGGTAACATTATCATGCCATGTTCAACGCATCATAACTCTATGCATACTGCTCCGTTTCGTCCGTGTAATATGTCAAATTGTTCGCCTCGACAAGTACTTCATTTCTTTCCATTGCATCATGTTCATTTGAGCTCATCTTGATGCATGAATCTTCGTTGCAATAGTAATATGTGATGTTAATCTGCTGAAACTGTTATAACATGCTCATTTGTCATTTTTGCCATGATTGATGTGTGCATCCTATGAGGTTGATGTCTACATGCGTTTTGATCTATGCCATGTCTGCTTTATAGAGGTGCTTACCATGTATTTTTGTGATCAATGTGGTGACTAGCACAAGCATGCAAACTAGGCTTCGTAATGTTGCTGATTTTATTCCCTGTTCTGCTATTATTTTGATGACATGTAAACTTGATGCTACAGAGAGATCCATGCTTATTTTGAGATACTTCAGTAAGGACGTTTTGAACAAATGGTTATTATCTAGCCATTAACTCCCCTGGTTGCAATTATGGAGTAGTCTAGCATGCCATTTTCATGCTCTACTTTTGCTACAAAATGTTTCCTGGCAGATTGTTTACATGTTATTCAATTTTGCCAAGGTTGTTGTAGTTGATCATTGCATGCTATGACCTTGATCATTGCATGCTATGACCTTGATCATTGCATGCTATAAACATGTCTTCTTGCTGATTCTATGCTTATCTTGTCATGCAATGACTTGTGGTGAGTGAATCGAGCTTGTTAAGTAAGGTACTTGTTGTTACTGTTTTGCTAGGCTGAATCTGTTATTTCGTGATGCTATGTAAACCTGCTGCTACAAGTCATTCTATGCATAATCTGGAGATGTTCACTAAGGGTGTTTTGTTCTACATGTCATGCTCTATCCATCCATGCCCATGTTTGCATTTATAGTTTGCTGTAACTTGTTGTAATATTGCTCCAAAGTTGCTAAATAATGTTGCTGTCAGCTTGTTAACATTAAGTTCAGTTGTTGCCATGATTGTTGCTAGTGTTCCATGCACCCTATGAACTTGCTCTTGCCATGCTTAGCTTCATAAACATGTATTCGTATTGTTGGTTTCCTTTCCATGCCATGTTTTGCTCTGTGGTGAGTGGTACAAGCTCACCAACATGCCTTCTTATTGTTGTTCCTGCCATGTTCGAATCTGTAATATAATTTGCTATGTTTACATGTGTGCCATCATATCTTCTGATCCTTTTTGGCTCTTGGTCAGTAAGGGACTCTTGTTCTATGCAATTAGTAGATTTATTCCATGCCTTTGTTTGCCATGATAAGTTCCTGTAACATGTTGTTTGATAGCTCTAAACATTAACAACCTGATGTTATTTCTGCGAAATCTGAAACGGTTATTATTTGCAATCTTGCCATGTGTGTTTGAGCATGTTCTAGTGATTTCTGGAGATAGCTCAGTGTTCATGTTTTGTTATGCTGTACCTGTACATCATGACCATGCCTTTTGTTTTCATATTGTGGTACTGTAGCATGTTGTTTTGATGCTTGCAATATGCCTAGTTGTTGTTTTGGACAGATTGTTGCTATAACTTGTATAGAGTGTATGTGTTGAACCGTTGCTCCGTTTTGAGTGTGCTCTATATGAAACTTGATCTATTTTGCATGTAGTTTCATATTATCATGTTGCATCCTTGTTTTGAGGTGTTTGCTTGATGTTTGGGTGCATTTTGCATCAATGCCATGTTTAACTTGTTTTGCTCATATCTTCTAGGCCGTAGCTCCGAATTAAATGAACGTTATATGTAACTTGACTAGAATCTCATGTAGGTCATCTTGGTGCATCTTAACTTGCTGCTTAACAACTTGAACATAAGGTTTGTTCAGATCTGGACCAATTTCGAAATATGCATATGAGGACTTACCGGAATTGTTATATGTTGTTCCCGGCCTCATTTAAACTTCCCTTGATGTGTTGTTCTTGTTTGCATCATCTCTTGCCATGAGTAGCTTCATGTAGTTTTTTCTTGAATCATACTTGGTTGAGCATCATGTCTTGTTCTTGTGTGGTGTGTTTACTATGTTGTGTGCTTCTTCTCGATAGTTCCCGTTTCGTTGCGATCGTGAGGATTCGTTCGTCTACGCTTGGTTCGGCTTCATCCGTTCGTCTACTTCATGGACTCGTTCTTCCTCCTAGCGGGATTTCAGGCAAGATGACCGCTACCCTGGATCTCACTACTATCATTGCTATGCTAGTCGTTTCGTTCTATCGCTATGCTGTGTTACCTATCTTTTGCTCCTCAAGCCTCCCAAATTGCCATGAACCTCTAACCTTTGACACCCTTCCTAGCAAACCGTTGGTTGGCTATGTTACCACTTTGCTCAGCCGTCTTATAGCGTTGCCAGTTGCAGGTGAAGTTGAAGATTGCCCCATGATGGACATGATTATGTTGGGATATCACAATATCTCTTATATTATTAATGCATCTATATATTTGGTAAAGGGTGGAAGGCTCGGCCTTTTGCTTGGTGTTTTGTTCCACTCTTGCCGCCCTAGTTCCCGTCATACCGGTGTTATGTTCCCGGATTTTGCGTTCCTTACGCGGTTGGGTGATTTATGGGACCCCTTGACAGTTCGCTTTGAATAAAACTCCTCCAGCAAGGTCCAACCTTGGTTTTACCATTTGCCTCACCACCACCTATATTTCCCTTGGGAGTAATTAACCCAAGGGTCATCTTATTTTAGCCCCCCCGGGCCAATTCTTGTCTAAGTGTTGGTCCAAACTAGAGCACTGTGCGGGACCATCCCTTGGCAACTTGGATTACGTCGGTACCTGTACGCTTAGCTTATCCGGTGTTGCCCTGAGAACGAGATATGTGCAGCTCCTATCGGGATTGTCGGCGCATCGGGCGGTCTTCCTGGTCTTGTTTTACCATTGTCGAAATGTCTTGTAAACCGGGATTCCGAGTCTGATCGGGTCTTCCTGGGAGAAGGTATATCCTTCATTGATCGCGAGACCTTATCATGGGCTAAGTTGGGACACCCCTGCAGGGTATAATCTTTCGAAAGCCGTGCCTGTGGTTATAGGCAGATGGGAATTTGTTAATGTCCGGTTGTAGATAACTTGACACCAGATCCGAATTAAAACACATCAACCGCGTGTGTAGCCGTGATGGTCTCTTCTCGGCGGAGTCCGGGAAGTGAACACGGTTTTTGGGTTATGTTTGACGTAAGTAGGAGTTCGGGATCACTTCTTGATCATTGCTAGCTTCACGACTGTTCCATTTGCTCTCTTCTCGCTCTTATTTGCGTATGTTAGCCACCATATCATGCTTAGTCGCTGCTGCAACCTCACCACTTTACCCCTTCCTTTCCCATTAAGCTTTGCTAGTCTTGATACCCATGGTAATGGGATTGCTGAGTCCTCGTGGCTCACAGATTACAACAACAACAGTTGCAGGTACAGGTTATGCGATGATCATGACGTGAGAGCAATGTTTGCTTGTCTTGGAGTTCTTCTTCTGCTACTTCTATGATCAGGGGATAGGTTCCAGGTCGGCAGCCTGGGCTAGCAGGGTGGATGTCGTTTGAGTTTCTGTTTGTGTTTCATCCGTAGTCGGATGATGCTCCTATGTATTATGATGTTGTATTCGTGTGGCATTGTATGCCTCTTGTATGTATCCCCATCTATTATGTAATGTTGATGTAATGATATCCACCTTGCAAAAGCGTTTCAATATGCGGGTCTATCCTTGGTGGGACCTTCGAGTTCCTTTTGGATAGGGTCGCATATTGGGCGTGACATGGGGGGCCTACACACACCGCCGGTTAATGACCTAAAGTGAAAAGATGAACTTGCGGGATGGATCTAGAGAATGTCGAGGGAGGGTGAGAGAGATGTGGGTGTGTGCATGCATGAGAGAAAGTTAGCACTAGCTACAAAGATAAGAGGATTGTGTGGGTGTAAAAGACGAATAGAGATCATACTTCATTATAAAAAGAGAGTTCGGATATTTCAAGAATTTATCATAGTGTTTTAAACCGACACATGTGTGAAAATATATAACGGTGATACACATGGTGTGGTTATGAACATGTTATACTACATATAATATATTTTATCTCTACTCTTATAAAAAATAGAGTTGTTGATGATGGTGTGCCTGCCATCCTGCAATACAGGCCATCCGATTTATATCTGACGGATAGGAAGGAAACTATGGCAATTTTCAAAAAAGATACCTAGACCCCTCTCCATATTTGCAAATTAGGCCGCCCCTTTATCATGTTGATGTTCTGCGGAACGCATTGGCATCTTACTAGTACTATGTATAATATATAGAACATTGATTATAATTTGGGCTAATGTGTGACTTTTGCAGCTCAGTTGTAAATACTTGTCATAATGTAGGGGGCGGGGCACTATACTTTGTGTGATAAACACGTGTATTCAAAAAATACAACTAAAATGTACATCAAATGTACTATTATTTGGAATCAACATCAAGTGTATTCAAAAAACAGAATTCGAGTTCACATAGTACACATGGTTCATATCTATCTCTATAGTAATCGTGTGGTGTGTTATCAAGGTAATACATGAATGATGGTTGAAGTTGGCAACAATCATGATAGTAGATTCTTATTGAAATAGAGAAACGAATTCAAATTCAGTTCGAGTTGCAGTGGTTGTATAGACATTTGGAATGCACTAAAATGTTGGTATGAGTAGGTTACATGCACTATACAGCCAGCGAAAAAATTTAATTGGACATAACATGGATTCATACTACCTCCTTCCATCTATATAGGGCGTAATGTGTTTTTTAAGATCGCCTTTGACTATTGACAAGATTAACAGTACATGACATGCACAATGTGAAAATTATATCATTGAAAGCTCCTTTCACACACGAATTTAACGGTGCGCTTTGTGTAAGTTGCATGTCATATATTATTTCTCTAATATTTGGTCAAAATTAGCATCGAAAAATGCATTAGGACCTATATAGATGGAGGGAGGGAGTAGCTTTGAATAGCATTTGTATAGTAAAATGGGGCAAGACTCTCTCTTTGTGTGGTGTGAATAGTTTTTTTTGTTTTCTTTTTGGTTGATGGAAGTGTGAATTGATTTGGTACGTACAAGTACAATATTACACGTTAAGATTGTCACTAAAATTCAACACGCGCCTTGTTATATCCCAAAAATTCAGAAATCTTGCTCCCAAAACTGTCGCCTTCACAACCCGCACCTTGCTATCCCGAAATTACAATGCGCACAAAAACTCCCTCCAACTGCCAAATCCCGACATAGCGAAATCCCCCTTCTAACTCTGAGCCGAAAGGGCCGCTAGTTCAAATGGGTGGGGGTACATTTGTAACACACCCTACATTTTGGACAAGCGCGTCCCTAAGTCATGGTTCACCCCCTCCAATCACCTCCTTTTCGCCATTAGAAATCCCAGGGCACCATAACCTCTATGCTCCAGCAGCGAAACCCCACCCTCCTCCATCCGCCACCTCACCGTTGCCCAGCTGGAGCCTCTTCCCCGACAATGTCATCCATCGCAACAGCTCGACGTCCCTCGTACACCTCCCCGGATGAGGATCCATCGTCCATCTCGTCGTCCCGCCGGTTCAGCCGCCTCGTCCTCCACCTCCCAGGAGCTGCTCCAATGATTGCCTCATCTATCACGGCTGCTCCATCCCAACAATGCCACCTTAAACTGCTCCACCGAAACCGAAGCATCCTCACCGACTCCTCGGACGAAGCCGAGGCCTACTCGGCACCACCAAAGAGGTTGTACACCCATTGCATTGCACCTTCTCCTTAACTCGACCTCCCGGCGCCGATGGTGCTCCATCCCGCACCCCCATGGAGCGGCTACCTTGAAGCTGGCACCACGGGCGACACCTCCATGGCGGCTGTCCCCAGTGTGAGGCCCCTTCGGCGGTGACGTCCATACCAGCCAGATCTTCTGCTGCTGCTCGAGCTCTCGCTCGCTTGCTAGTGCTGATGCTACTGCTCCTGCTCTCGCTCACTTGCTCGCGCTGCTGCTGCTGCTCTCCCCCTCGCTCGTGTTGCTGCTCTGCCCTGACTTAGCTACATTTCAGTCCACTGGATCGACTTTATGGTCAGTCAATTTTCAGGGGGTGGAGGGGCTCGCCGGAGTTAGGGAAGAACCATCCACAGTGGGGAGTGGGGCTTGCCGGAGAGGTACCCCACTATCAATCTTAGAGTTCGGGGTGGGGGCGGGGGCCTAGAGGGCTCGCCAGGGCGGCGGGGCGATGGTGGACCAGCAGTGGGGCATTGTTTTGGGGCGGCGAGGCGGCGCTGGGGCCGGTGGTGGCTGGCGGCTCAGGGGGGTGCAGGTTGAATATGAATGGTAGGCCCTCCCTAAACTACATGTCAAGTGCCTCTCTGTTACCGTTGCGTTCAGTTTCGAGAGTAACATTCATATTCCATAGTAAATTTCAGTTTCAACAGTTAAGTTGAGAGTCAACAGTTTTTACCTCATCTGTTGTAGTCAGGTGGTTTTTGGTGATGTAAATTTTACATCTATTTTACATCATCTATTAGAGATGCTATTAGAATCCCACTTGAGATTGACGATGTCTGTCTTGTGCTGCTTCAGCCTTGACGTCTTACGGCTCATCGGACCTGCTCCAACGACAGAATGATCCATCGCAACAGAGGAGTGCCCTGGACGCCGTCTACAGATTCCTCAAATCTTCCTCCACACCTCCGACAGCCACCTCGGCCTCAACTGCTTCATCGACTAATCCTATGATGCTGAGGTCCACACGGCTATGGCAAAGAGGTTGTACAATTGTTGCATCACTTATTACTATAGATCCATGTCGATCCATTAGGGTTATTTTGGTTAAACATAGCAATAGGGAATTTTCCTATGGCACTCTACTATTCAATTATTCATGCATTTTGTTGGAAGGAATGGAGCAAAACATCCAACTGGACCTACTTTTCAAAATCCTATGCATGAAAATAAGACCAAGTGCATTAGTGGCGGAATAACATTCTAACTGTACACGCTTTCATATGGTTTCACTTTATTTTGGACATGTTTCTTTGCATTCCTATGCTCTTCCAATTCCTGTGAACCAAACACCCAAGTTGATAGAAATCCTGTGTTTACAAATGCTCTGTTTACCATGTGCATTCCTATCCTATTCCGGTGTTTTTCCTATCCCTGCGTTTTTAGAATCATGCAAGCCAAATGAGCCCTTACAGAACTACTTCAGTTACAGGTAGGTGTCGAAGGGAACTTTATGTGGTTTGTCCTACGGCTACCGCGACATCATCCACCTCACCTGAGCTGCTCCATCGACAGAAGCATCCACCAAACCACACATCATGACTCCTGACCGTCTTTCGCTGCCTCAGATCTCCTTCCCTGCCGCCATCACCCACCGCAACGGCATCACCATCATCGACTCAGCATATGAACCTGAGGAGTACACGGGTCCACAAGAGAGGTCGCACTCTGTTGTTTCTGCTTATGTTATGCATTGATTAAAATTACATGCTACTTTATCGTCCTCTTCAACTCTTGGACTCCAAGTCAGGTCCAAATTAATGTTCAAACTTGAGTTCTAAATAAGTTGTGGGGCACATATCAAGGCAGTAATGAATAATATCTCTGTCTAATATCTGGTTCACCTAGGGTATGCCAATGTTGTTCATCTTGGGTGGGAAACAAATAGTAAAGCAATCATCATCTATCTTTTTATTAAATTAAAGCAATCATCAGCCTGCTATCATTATTTTTGGATCCATACATTGGTTGTTACCATCACTCTAAATTTCTGCATGCTCTCCTTACATAATCTCACCATATTTTTTTCGTATGCATGTCAGATATTGTACACAGTCATGCTGAACATGTAGAGAAAAAGAGAAGAGTTTTGTGCGGCAATACAATGTCATGCAGACATTGCTCCATGGTGGGTTCAATGGAACCCCCCCCCCTCTACAGATTGTAATCCAGACGAAGATATCTGTTTTGAGGTGGATTTAGATGTAGCTGACCACTCCTATTTACCCCCAAGGTGTTTGCTCTACCTTGTCATGATGATGTTAGTCATATCATGCATATGTTTCCTTGCAGTGCCTACTTTTAACATCATATATGTCATTTGCTTAGTTTAGAGATGTTTTATAATGCCACATGTTTAGTTTCTATATCATATATGGGAATTATGAAGTCTCATGTCTTTTAGCCAGCCATAATATATGTGAAATGTGCAATGCCATCCTGTTTAACCAGGCATCATATATTTGAATGATATCTTGCCCATCCTTTTCTTCATTACATTTCCATTTGTCAACCATGTTTGTACATTGAACTACTCTTCCTGTGAATCAGCCATTTGGGTGGGAGATGGAAAAATCTGGAGTGAAAACAAGGCCTTCAGAGAAGACAGTGCTACCTGTCGAAGCAGATCTTTTGTTGGGTCCTGATAGCTCCTCAGAGATGGATTCAGAAACAGATGACCAGTCCTATTCCCCCACCAAGGTGTATGCTCTAACTTGGAATGGTTATGCTGCTCATATCATGCATATGGTGTCTTGCATTGCATAGTTTAGACATCATATACACAATATTCAACACCATGTTCTTAGTTCAGACATCATATTGAATGCCCTCTGTTTAGCATATAGATCACATATGTAAATTAAATGATGCAATCGTGATTACTTAGATAACATGTAGGTGAATTATGTCATGTGATCCTGTTTAGTTATTCATCATATCTTTGAATTATGTTATGCTATGCTATCCAGTTTAGATAGACATCATATATGTGAAATTATGTCATGCTATCTGTTTTAGTTAAACAATATACAAGTCAATTATTTCATGCCCTCTTTTTTCCACACTATCTATTGCATCTGTCTCTCATACAATGTATTTACATTCAACTATGTTTCCTATTTATCAGCCATTTCAATTGGAGTGGGTGATGTCAGTATCTAGCAGACTAAAAACACGGTCTTCAAATAAAACAGTGCCACCTCTTGGTGGAGATAGCACCCCAGTTGTACATGCACGAGAACCATCCCTACCACACATAACCCAAACTCTCGCAGATTGTACCCCTACTGCGATGGACATAGAACCAGCTTCACCTAATCTAACCCCAACCCCAGCAGATAGTAACCCAGTTCCTGTTGACATAGCACCATCTCCACCATAGAGCTCCGAAACAAGAGCAGCTAGTAAGGCAGCTCCAGTGCCCAAAGGGCCAGTACTACCACGACGAACCCCGACTCCACCAGTTAGTACGCCTATTCCTGTGGAGGAAGCAAAAACAGCTAGTCGTGGTTTAGCATCTATCGCATTTGATGTTGTTAAATCCTATGTGTGTATCTTCCCATCTTGGAAATATTATACTGAAGATGAAGGGGATCCTATGTGCGTGACCCACAAGTGTAGCGGATCGCAACAGCTTTCGAGGGTAGAGTATTCAACCCAAATTTGTTGATTCGACACATGGGGAGCCAAAGAATATTCTTGAGTATTAACAGTTGAGTTGTCAATTCAACCACACCTGGATAACTTAGTATCTGCAGCAAGGTATTTAGTAGCAAAGTAGTATGATAGTAATGGTAACGGTGGTAAAGATAAAGATAGCAAAAGTAATATTTTTGGGTTTTGTAGTGTTTGTAACAGTAGCAACGGAAAAGTAAATAAGCGATGGACAATATGTGAAAAGCTCGTAGGCAATGGATCAGTGATGGATAATTATGTCGGATGCGATTCCTCATGTAATAGCTATAACATAGGGTGACACAGAACTAGCTCCAATTCATCAATGTAATATTGGCATGTATTCCGAATATAGTCATACGTGCTTATGGAAAATAACTTGCATGACATCTTTTGTCCTACCCTCTCGTGGCAGAGGGGTCCTAGTGGAAACTAAGGGATATTAAGGCCTCCTTTCAATAGAGAACCGGACCAAAGCATTAACAAATAGTGAATACATGAAGTCCTCAAACTACGGTCATCACCGAGAAGTATCCCGATTATTGTCACTTTGGGGTTGTCGGATCATAACACATAATAGGTGACTATAGACTTGCAAGATAGGATCAAGAATACACATATATTCATGAAAACATAATAGGTTCAGATCTGAAATCATGGCACTCGGGCCCTAGTGACAAGCATTAAGCATAGCAAAGTCATAGTAACATCAATCTTAGAACATAGTGGATACTAGGGATCAAACCCTAACAAAACTAACTTGATTACATGGTAAATCTCATCCAACCCATCGCCGTCCAGCAAGCCTACGATGGAATTACTCACGCACGGCGGTGAGCATCATCAAAATGGTGATGGAGGATGGTTGATGATGATGATGGCGACGAATCCCCCTATCCGGAGCCCCGAACGGACTCTAGATCAGCACTCCTGAGAGGGATTAGGGCTTGGCGGCGGCTCTGTATCGTAAAACGCGATGGAACTTTCTCTCTAATTTTTTTTGTCCGTGAGACAGAATATATGGAGTTGGAGTTAAGGTCGGCGGAGCTGCAGGGGGCCCACGAGACAGGGGGGCGCGCCCAGAGTGGGTGGGTGCTCCCCCCACCCTCGTGGACAGGGTGTGGGCCCCTTGGTCTTGATTCTTTTGCCAATATTTTTTATATTTTCAGAAACTTGTCTCCGAGGATTTTTAGGTCATTCCGAGAACTTTTGTTTTCTACACATGAAACAACATCATGGTAATTCTACTCAAAATAGCGTCAGTCCGGGTTAGTTTCATTCAAATCATGGGAGTAAGAGTCCAAAACAAGGGCAAAAGTGTTTGGAAAAGTAGATACGTTGGAGACGTATCAACTCCCCCAAGCTTAAACCTTTGCTTGTCCTCAAGCAATTCAGTTGATAAACTGAAAGTGATAAAGAAAAACTTTTACAAACTCTGTTTGCTCTTGTTGTTGTATACATGCAAAGCCAGCATTCAGGTTTCAACAAATATTAGAAACTAACCATACTCACAATAACACCTCGGTCTCACAATTACTCATATCAATAGCATAATTAGCTAGCGAGCGATAATAATAAAACTCGGATGACAACACTTTCTCAAAACAATCATAACATGACATAACAAAATAGTATCTCGCTAGCCCTTTCTGAGACCGCAAAACATAAATGCAGAGCACCTTTAAAGATCAAGGGCTGACTAAACATTGTAATTCATGGTAAAGAGATCCAGTCAAGTCATACCCAATATAAACCAATAATAATGAATGCAAATGATAGTGTGCTCTCCAGCGGGTGCTTTTTAATAAGAAGGTGATAACTCAACATAAAGTAAATAGATAGGCCCTTCACAGAGGGAAGCAAGATTTGTAGAGGTGCCAGAGCTCGATTTTAAAATAGAGATTGAATAACATTTTGGGCGGCATACTTTTACTATCAACGCAAAAACTATGAGATGGTTGTATCTTCCATACTACATGCATTA
The DNA here is from genome assembly GCF_002162155.2 of Triticum dicoccoides. Taxonomy (NCBI): domain Eukaryota; kingdom Viridiplantae; phylum Streptophyta; class Magnoliopsida; order Poales; family Poaceae; genus Triticum; species Triticum dicoccoides. Next base: position 95,316,162 of record NC_041391.1, on the reverse strand, counting down.
CAGGCAGTTCCCACGCAGAAAGGTAAAAGTTTATACTCCCCCACCACCAACAAGCATCAATCCATGGCATGCTCGAAGCAACAAGTGCCTCCAATTAACAACAGCCCTGGGGGAGTTCTGTTTAATTATATTGATTTGCTTTGATCTTTTTGGATCATGGGACTGGGCATCCCGGTTACCGTCCCTTTCTCATGAATGAGGAGCGGAGTCCACTCCTCTTGAGAATAACCCACCTAGCATGGAAGATATAGACAGCCCTAGTGGAAACATGAGCTGCTCGATTATACAAAACAGAATTTCATTTGAAGGTTTGGAGTTTGGCACATACAAATTTACTTGGAACGGCAGGTAGATACCGCATATAGGAAGGTATGGTGGACTCATATGGAATAACTTTGGGGTTTAAGTAGTTTCGATGCACAAGCAGTATTCCCGCTTAGTACAGGGTAAGGCTAGCAAAAGACTGGGAAGCGACCAACTGAGAGAGTGACAACAGTCATAAACATGCATTAAAACTAATTCACACCGAATACAAACATGAGTAGGATATAATCCACCATGAACATAAATATTGTGAAGGCTATGTTGATTTGTTTCAACTACATGCGTGAACATGTGCCAAGTCGAGTCACTCAATTCATTCAAAGCAGGATACCATCCCATGATACCACATCATAATCATTCTAATAGCATGTTGCAACGCAAGGTAAACCATTATAACTCATAGCTAATCAAGCATGGCACAAGCAACTATAATCTCTCTTATTGCAAACATGTTTACTTCACAATAAGCTGAATCAGGAACGATGAACTCATCATATTTACAAAAACAAGAGAGGTTGAGTTCATACCAGCTTCTCTCATCACAATCAGTACATCATATATCGTCATTATTGCCTTTCACTCACACGACCGAACGATGTGTATAATAATAATAGTGCACGTGCATTGGACTAAGCTGGAATCTGCAAGCATTCAACTCGAGAGAGAAGACAAAGTAATATGGCTCTAAATTAAATAAACAATCAGGCATATGAGAGCCACTAAACATTTTCAATACGGTCTTCTATTCTCAACCCCCCAAAGGAAAGAAAAGAAAATAAAACTATTTACACGGGAAAGCTCCCAACAAGTAAAAAGAAGAACGAGAAATATTTTTGGGTTTTCAAATTTAATTTCTACTACAAGCATGGAAATTAAACTAACTAATTTTTTTGGTTTTTCTTAAGGTTTATCAAACACACAAGAAGAAAACTTGAAAAAGAAAATTAAACTAGCATGGATAATACAATGAAAGAGTATGAGCACCGACGACTAGGATAGTGTGTGAACATGAATGTAAAGTCGGTGAGAAATACGTACTCCCCCAAGCTTAGGCTTTTTGCCTAAGTTGGTCTATGGCCATGGATAGCCTGGCTGATATCCATAGTTGTAACTGGGGTCGTACTGAGATGCAACAGCAAATGCCTCCTGAGATGTGGCATGTTGGCGAGTCGCCTCTACTCTCCCCTCGTGTTCAGCTGCTTCCTCCCTGGTAACAACATATCTTCCTTTTGCCTGGTAATCAAAAAGGAAAGGAGCAGGAAGAGTAACATGGACAGAGCTATGCCTGTCAAAGATTAGTCGATACTGGAGGAATTGTTCATTCCTCTTAAGAAAATGATGTTTGACCATAGCGTCATAATCTAAATAAGCAGGAGGCAACATCACATCACCCTCTCGTGGGGCTATACCAAGCTAATTGGCCACACAGGTCGCATAAATTTCTCCAAATAAATCTCCATCTCTACCATTTTTATGCAACCTACGTGCAAATATGACATGCTTCATCTTTACCGTTAATGCATCTACCAATGAAGAGAGCAAAATAATGTATAACAGGAAAATGAATGCTCCCTATGGTAGCTTGTGTAATATCCCTAGATTCTCCCATAGTAATACTAGCAAGGAAATCTCTAAATTCAGATTTGTGGGGATCATTAACACTTCCCCACTGCGGGAGTTTGTAAGCAGTAGTAAAATCTTCTAAGTCCATGGTATATGATTTGTCATAAATATCAAACAGGACACTATGAGAATTACGCAAAGATGAAAATTTAAACCTTCTCACGAATGAATCAGTTAGATAGTAGTCCTGAGGACACTTATCTTGTATGAAGTCCTCAAGATCGGCATTATGCACATATGTATCAAATTTATCCTTAGCGCTTGCATTGACCATAAATTCTTTTGACAGCCATTCACAAGACCGCACTTCAGCTTCCCTTGGTGGCTCATCGTCTTGCTCACGCATAGCAAGCCTGGGTCCTTTCTTTACTGAGGAACCACCTTGGTACATTTTCCTGAACATATTTCTTTTTCTGGAATATTTCTGAAATTTTAGTAACTTCGAAATAAAAGTGAATAAAACTAAACAAAATTGATAGAAACTACTCCTACATGTGCCTAGAGCTTATATCATGCATTAAAATTACTTGGGACCTCATAAATTTAACATGCAAGCTAAAGAACAGGGTCACCAAGGCAGCAAGGATATGCAATGAATAAAGCACTAGAACAAAAACTATTTGGACCAATGGAGGAGTCACATACCAAGCAACAATCTCCCAAAGCAGTTTTGTGAATGGAGCTTTGAGCAAGGAGATTGAAAATTGCAGCAAAATGAGCTAGAACTCGTGCTTGAGCTGGATGGGGATTTTTTTGGGAAGAAGATGGACTGTGTGGGTGCTGGCATAAGTGGAGGGGGGCCACCAGGGGCCCACGAGACAGTGGGCGCGCCCAGGGGGTGTGGGCGCGCCCTCCACTCTCGTGGCCTGGTGCTTGCCCCTCCTGAAGTGATTTCAGTGCCTAAATTCCTCAAATATTCCATAAAAATCATACTAAATTTGCAGGGCATTTGGAGCACTTTTATTTTCGGGATATATTTTTTATTGCACGGATAATTTAGAAAACAGACAGATAATACTATTTTTGCTTTATTTATTTTGAATAACAAAAAGTAAAAAGAAAGTACAGAAGGTTGTGCCTTCTAGTTTCATCCATCTCATGATCATCAAAATGAATCCACTAACAAGGTTGATCAAGTCTTGTTAACAAACTCATTCTGAATAACACGGAACCGGGGAAATTTTGAAGTGACACTAGGTTACCTCAACGGGGAAATGAACATCCCCGACAATAAGAATATCATACTTTTTCTTGACAGTAGGGAGAGGAAATTCGAAACCTCCAATAATGATTGATGGAATTTTCTCAATAGAATTTATGCTATGAACTTGAGGTTGTTTCCTCGGAAAATGTACCGTATGATCATTTCCATTAACATGAAAGGTGACATTGCCTTTGTTGCAATCAATAACAACACCTGCAGTATTTAAAAAGGGTCTACCAAGGATAATCGACATACTATCGTCCTCGGGGATATCAAGAATGATAAAGTCTGTTAAGATAGTAACGTTCGCAACAACAACAGACACGTCCTCACAAATGCCGACAGGTACAACATTTGATTTATCAGCGCCATTTGCAAGGATATCTCAGTTGGTGTCAACTTGCTTAATTCAAGTCTACGGTACAAGGAAAGAGGCATAACACTAACACTGGCTCCTAAGTCACGTAAAGCAGTTTTAACATAATTTTTCTTAATAGAGCAAGGTATAGTGGGTACTCCGGGATAACCAAGTTTCTTAGGTATTCCACCCTTAAAGGTATAGTTGGCAAGCATGGTGGAAATCTCAGCTTCAGGTATTTTCCTCTTATTAGTGATGATATCTTTCATATATTTAGAATAAAGGTTTGTTTTAAGCATATCAGTTAAGCGCATGCGTAAGAAAATATGTCTAATCATTTCAGCAAAACGCTCAAAGTCCTCATCATCCTTTGTCTTGGATGGTTTAGGAGGAAAGGGCATGGGTTTCTGAACCCATGGTTCTCTTTCTCTACCATGCTTCCTAGCACCAAAATCTCTCTTGTCATAACGTTGGTTTCTTGATTGTGGGTTATCAAGACCAACAGCAGGTTCAGTTTTTATATCATTGTTATTACTGGGTTGAGCATCTAGATGAACATCATTATTAGCATTATCATCAAGTTCATGTTCATCTCCGGATTGTGTTTCAGCATCAGAGATAGAAGTATTATTAGGATTCTAAGGTGTTCCTACATTAGGTTCACTAGAAGCATGCAAAGTCCTATCATTTTTCCTTTTCTTCTTCTTAGAAGAACTAGGAGCATCTAGATTATTATTCTGAGAATCTTGTTCAATTCTCTTAGGGTGGCCTTCAGGATACAAATATTCCTGAGTCATTTTACCAGTTCTAGTAGCCACTCTAACAGCAAAGTCATGTTTATTATTTAATTCAACTAGTAATTCATTCTGAGCTTTAAGTACTTGTTCAGCTTGAGTAGCAACCATAGACACGTGTTTACTAGTGAGTTTAAGTTCACCTTTAACTCTAGCTATATAATCATTCAAGCGTCCTATCATATAAGCATTGTTCTTCAATTGTCTGCAAACATAATCACTGAAATTTCCTTGTCTATTCATAAAATCATCAAATTCATCTAAGCATGGACTTTGAAATTTAGTAGATGGGATTTCATCCTTATTATATCTATAGAGAGAATTTACCTTCACTACCTGTGTCGGGTTATCAAGACAATGTGGTTCTTTGACAGGCGGTATATTAAGACCATGTATTTCTTCAATAGATGGTAAATCCTTAACATCTTCAGCTTTAATACCTTTCTCTTTCATTGATTTCTTTGCCTCTTTCATATCTTCAGGACTGAGAAATAGAACACCTCTCTTCTTCAGATTAGGTTTAGCATAGGCTCAGGAGTTGGCTCAATTATTTCAGGAATTGCCTCAGGAATTGGCTCAGGAATTGGCTCAGGAAGAGTACAATTATTCTCATTAGTCAACATATTGTTCAATAATAATTCAGCTTCGTCGACTGTTCTTTCCCTGAAAACACAACCATCACAACTATCCAGGTGGTCCATGGAAGCATCAGTTAGTCCATTATAGAAGATATCAAATATTTCATTTTTCTTAAGTGGATGATCTGGCAAAGCATTAAGTAATCGGAGAAGCCTCCCCCAAGCTTGTGGGACACTCTCTTCTTCGATTTGCACAAAATTATATATTTCCCGCAAGGCAGCTTGTTTCTTATGAGCAGGAAAATACTTAGCAGAGAAGTAATAAATCATATCCTGGGGACTACACACACAACGAGGATCAAGAGAATTAAACCAAGTCTTAGCATCACCCTTTAATGAGAACGGAAATATCTTAAGTATGTAATAATAGCGAGACATCTCATCATTAGTAAACAAAGTGGCTATATCATTTAACTTGGTAAGATGTGCCACAACAGTTTCAGATTCAGTGCCATAGAAAGGATCGGATTCAACTAAAGTAATAATCTCAGGATCAACAGAGAATTCATATTCCTTATCAGTAACAAAGATAGGTGAAGTGGCAAAAGCGGGGTCATGTTTCATTTTAGCATTTAGAGTCTTTTGTTTCAGATTGGCTAAAAATTTCTTAAGATCTGATCTATCATTGCAAGCAAGAAAATCTCTAGCAGTTTCTTCATCCATAACATAACCCTCGGGAACAACAGGCAATTCATAATGGTTCGGAGAAATTTCATCATCACTATCATCAATAATTTCATTCTCAATAATTTCATTCTCTCTAGCCTTAGTAAGTTGTTCATCAAGAAATTCACCTAATGGCACAGTAGTATCAAGCATAGAAGTAGTTTCATCATAAGTATCATGCATTGCAGAAGTGGCATGATCATTAACATGTGACATATCATAATTCATAGCAGTAGCAGGTTTAGGTGTCGCAAGCTTATTCATAACAGAAGGAGAATCTAGTGCAGAGCTAGATGGCAGTTCCTTACCTCCCCTCGTAGTTGAGGGATAAATTTTAGTTCTTTGATCTTTCAAGTTCTTCATAGTGATCAGCAGATATAAATCCCAAGTGACTCAGAGAATAGAGTTATGCTCCCTGGCAACGGTGCCAGAAATTAGTCTTGATGACCCAAAAGTGTAGGGGATCGCAACAGCTTTCGAGGGTAGAGTATTCAACCCAAATTTGTTGATTCGACACAAGGGGAGCCAAAGAATATTCTTGAGTATTAGCAGTTGAGTTGTCAATTCAACCACACCTGGATAACTTAGTATCTGCAGCAAGGTATTTAGTATCAAAGTAGTATGATAGTAATGGTAATGGTGGTAAAGATAAAGATAGCAAAAGTAATATTTTTGGGTTTTGTAGTGATTGTAACAGTAGCAACGCAAAAGTAAATAAGCGATGGACAATATGTGAAAAGCTCGTAGGCAATGGATCAGTGATGGATAATTATGTCGGATGTGATTCCTCATGTAATAGCTATAACATAGGGTGACACAGAACTAGCTCCAATTCATCAATGTAATATTGGCATGTATTCCAAATATAGTCATATGTGCTTATGGAAAAGAACTTGCATGACATATTTTGTCCTACCCTCTCGTGGCAGCTGGGTCCTAGTGGAAACTAAGGGATATTAAGGCCTCCTTTTAATAGAGAACTGGACCAAAGCATTAACAAATAGTGAATACATGAACTCCTCAAACTACTGTCATCACCTCGAAGTATCCCGATTATTGTCACTTCGGGGTTGTCGGATCATAACACATAATAGGTGACTATAGACTTGCAAGATAGGATCAAGAATACACATATATTCATGAAAACATAATAGGTTCAGATCTGAATTCATGGCACTCGGGCCCTAGTAACAAGCATTAAGCATAGCAAAGTCATAGCAACATCAATCTTAGAACATAGTGCATACTAGGGATCAAACCCTAACAAAACTAACTTGATTACATGGTAAATCTCATCCAATCCATCACCGTCCAGCAAGCCTACGATGGAATTACTCACGCACGGCGGTGAGCATCATGAAATTGGTGATGGAGGATGGTTGATGATGACGATGGCGATGAATCCCCCTCTCCGAGCCCCGAACGGACTCCAGATCAGCCCTCCCGAGAGAGATTAGGGCTTGGCGGCAGCTCCGTATTGTAAAACGCGATGAAACTTTCTCTCTTATTTTTTTCTCCGCGAGACGGAATATATGGAGTTGGAGTTGAGGTCGGCGAAGCTGCAGGGAGCCCACTGTCGGGGTCAAAACCAGCGGATCTCGGGTAGGGGGTCCCGATCTATGCGTCTTAGGCTGATGGTAACAGGAAGCAAGAGAAACAATGTTTACCCAGGTTCGGGCCCTCTCGATGGAGGTAAAACCCTACTTCCTGCTTGATTAATTTTGAAGATATGAGTAGTACAAGAGTAGATCTACCACGTGATCGTAGAGGCTAAACCCTGAGAGCTAGCCTATGATGGTATGATCGTAGTTGTGATCGGCCTTCTAAGGACCATCCTCTCCGGTTTATATAGACATCGGAGAGCTAGGGTTTACATGGAGTTGGTTACAAGGAAGGAAACATAATATCCGGATCGCCAAGCTTGTCTTCCACGCAAAGGAGAGTCCCATCCGGACACGAGCCAAAGTCTTCAGTCTTGTATCTTGATGCTTCTATAGTCCAGACGATGTATATAGTCCGGTTGTCCGGATACCCCCTAATCCAGGACTCCCTCAGTAGCCCCTGAACCATGCTTCAATGACGATGAGTCCGGGGCGCAGTCTTGTCTTCGGCATTCCAAGGCGGGTTCCTCCTTCCGAATACTCCCAGGTTATTATCGAACACGTACGCCGTGTACGGATCTGCAAAAGGATCCTCACATACCATCGTAGAGAGAATGACACTTCAGGTGACAACGCCCAGCCTCAGCGTATATTGCGAGGCGGTTTCCTTAGCACGTCTTGTTGAAGCGAAGATCGTGTCCCCTTATCACGGGATTCTCATCAATACGGGTACGGGTAATCCAACCGCACCGCTAATCACGGTAAGTGGGAGGTGAGCGGGCTCCACCAGGCAAGTGGGGAGGCGCAAAAAGCTCTTACCTTCTCTTATAAAGAGACAAGGTCTCTTCCTCTTTTACCCACGCCTTTTTCTTCCGCTAACTCATTCCCCTCTGCTCGATCGCTAACACCCAAACGCTCTACTTCTCCATTGAAAATAGATTTTCCAAAGATGTCCGGATCCGGAGCAGGAGGCAAATGGATGGCCTCTACCATCTAGGAGAAGGATATCAAGAGGCTCCGGGAAGTCGGGTATCTGGCCAAGAAGACTGGCCACCGTCTCCCACCGGCGGGACAGGTTGTCGCTACTCCGGAGACTCACGAGAGAGTCGTGTTCCTTCCCCATTTTGTCCATGGCCTCGGGTTTCCCCTCCACCCATTTGTACGTGGAGTGATGTATTACTATGGGGTTTATTCTCATGATCTTTCCCCCAACTCTCTTCTCAATATCTCGACGTTCATCATCGCATGAGAGGTCTTCCTCCGGATTCCGCCTCACTTCGGCCTGTGGCTGAAGATTTTCAATGTGAAGCCCAAGGTTGTGAGTGGCGAACACGCCGAGTGCGTTGGCGCCATGGTGAGCAAGATGCCCAAGGTGGTTTGGCCGAAGGGCACTTTCAACGACTCCGTCAAGGAGTGGCAGCAGCAGTGGTTTTATATCACCGAACCACACGGCAAAAAGTGGGCTGTCGCTCCTGAGTTCAGATCCGGAGCTCCATTGTGGCTCACGTCCTGGCCTAAGAAGGGCCCGAACTGGTGCTTGTCCGATGAGCTGTCACTACTCCAGATGCGCGTTCAGACTATGGTTGACAAGGACGTCAAACTTGTTGACGTGGTCCAGGTGATGCTAGTTCGCCTGGTTCTCCCTTGCTAGCGTCGAGCTTACACTTTGTGGGAGTTCGACCCAGCTGAGCAGCAAACCCTTCGGGAGCTCTATGATTCCTCCCACGAGGATATCTGGAAGGTGCTTTTCAAGTCCGGCAAATGGCCGGATTCTACCGAGGATCGGGGGTATCAATTATCCCAATCTCCAAGCCCAATAAGTTACAGCTATGCCCTGTCCATCCATGCCTCAGTTAGCATGTCTTGAGGGAAAATTCTAATCGTGCTTCGTTGTGACCTCAGGGATGGATAAAAAAGGTGGAGTGGATACAATGTCCGACCCCACTGCCGGAGGAACCGGCCGGACCTCTTCTAACGAAGATGCTGGTCCCTGCGCCTTATGAGGCACCAAAGAAGGAGGCCTCCAAGAAGGTCAAGAAGACCCGGAGTGGCCTCCGTTGCCGCGAGGCCTCGGACGCCAGACCCGAAGGCTCCTACGACGCTCCTTCTTCCGAAGACGAAGAGGAAGAAGCAGAGGAGGACGAGCCTCACTCTGCAGGCGGGAAGAAGCATGCAGCTTCCCCGTCCCTGGAGATCGAATCACCCAAGAGGGGGCGAGTTTTCCTTCCAGAGTCATCCACCCCGGCTGCCGATAACAGCCCGGAGTGGGATCCCGAGGCCCAGCCCCTGGGAAAATCGTAAGTAACCGAAATCCGAATATGCTTGTGTATCCAAGGTCGTCTGGGCATAGTAGTTTTGACTGTCGCCACATTTCATACAGCGCGGCGAGGTCTCCTGCCGGACAGTCCTCGTCGGAGGATTCATTGAGCTCGAATGCTGTGGAGAGCGAGACGCCTCCGGGGACTCCTTTTCCGAAGTCCTGGCGCGACACCGAGGTGTCGTCTCGAAGAGACTCAGAGCTGGATAAGGTTCTGGAGGCCTCTAAGGCTCCAGGATCGAGCGAGCGTCCACCTTCCACGGGGGGAGGTTTGACTGCTCCGCCGGCAACCTCTGTCTATGTAGAGCTGTCGGGTGGTCTATTGACAGCGTTAAGGAATGCGTCCATCGTCGATGAACATCGGACCCTTATGGGTACGGTGGTTGGAAAGATTTAGGCTGCCGAAAGCGGGCTAAATGAGTCCTGTCTTGGCCTTATAAAGGCTTTTGAGGTGTGGTTTCTAAGGAACCTTTAAAGAATCATCATGATATGAGGAGTAGCCCCTGATACACTGTCCGGCAAAATAGAGTCGGGCAGGGGATCAAACCCTCTATTGTAATGGGAACCTTTGTTTAATGATGTATACCCATTTGTTTGAAAACAGGCGTCTGCGGAGGGGACTGCCGCTCATGATGCGGAAGTGTCCGAACTGAAGCAGAGCCTGGAACGGGCCGAAGAAGAACTTGGCCATGTGAAGAAGCAATTAGAGGAGAAGCAAGGTATGTTTAAACATTGTCTTGCATTGGGCACAAACGAATAAGTGTGCTTATTGAAAAGTATTTATGTGATATGCCCTAGGAGCGAGTGCCGAATATGAGGCGCTGAAAAAGGCGGCGGCTGATGCCCATGAGAAGGCTGCCGCCGAACAGGTGCTTCGTGAAAAACACAAGGCCATGGTCGTTACAGCTGAGCGGAAGCTCCAGGAGGCTGTGACGAAAAGCGAGAGCCTGGAGCAGAGTCTAGTAGGGAAAGAATCCGAACTCGCCCAAGCTCTTCAAGTCGCGGAAGATGCTCGGGAATTAGACTGAGGTGCTGTACGGGACATTCAGGAGGCCCGGAAAGTTGTGGCTGTTAAGGCCTATTGTATCTATGGCCATTGTTATGTTTATAGTGCGAAGAACTCTAAGCGGCAAGCTGAATTCCTGATTTTGCAGGGGCGTTTGTGGATCTGCCTCGCAGCATATCAGATGCTGCCCAATTTTGCCGGAACGAGGAGAGGGAGTCTGTGGAGAGGAACTTCTGGTCGCAGTATCTAGCGCCGAACTATCCGGTGCCTTTTATCGATCAGCTAAAGCAGCTGGTCGAACTGCACCAGGCGGCCGAATTAGCCATGAAGGACTTGATTATCTGGCTGTGGCCTGCAGAGCCAATTCCAAGCAGTTACTTTGGACTCGTGAAGCGGATTGTGGGCACCTGTCCTCGGCTTGATACTATCAAGCGATCAGTCTGTATAGAAGGTGCTCGCATGGCGCTTGCCCATGCGAAAGTGCATTGGGGGAAGCTTGATGCACAGAAGCTGATAACTAAGGGGCCACCGGAGGGTAAGGAGCATCGCAAGCCCGAACTGTATTATGAAGGTGTGATGAAGGGTGCCCGCCTGGCGGCGGATAAGTGCACCAAAGATATTATATTTCCCTGAGGGCATTCCTGCAAATGTTTGTAATATGGGATAATGGCACTATCATTATATGTTGCATGTTTTGTTTGAACATATGTTCTTCCTTTGCGGCTGTTTATTGTATGTAAATTCTGAGAGTTGGCCAGTCGTCGGCTTTAGGCCCCACGTGAGAAGTATGGGGGTGTTCGGGGTATATCTGAACACTCTTTATCCCATGATTGGGTCCTTATAAGGAGGTGTTTCGCACCACGAACCAGGCAATCAGACTATAGGGCTTTACTACTCTCACTTAGCCATAGGAATTCAAGTATGGTCGGCGCAGCCCCAAGTGTTCGGAAGGCCGGACTAGGGGCTCTATTGGCACCTGATCGGAAGACCGGTCCGTCGCAATCTGCATTTTATAGTGGCATTATGTGGAATAAATCTTTAAGGATTTTACAACCTCTCGAACAGCTGACCGGCTCTCGCAGCATCATGACAGTCGGTTTTCGGCTTTCTCTACTGAGGCGCTCATTCGGCTGAACCGGGACGCAATCGCAGTAGTTCTCCCAGTTCTACCTTAGCCAACAGAACGGAACGTAAGGTACCAAAACATGGGAGCCGGGCAAACCCAACCAATGACCCAACACATGATTCAAAGCTGATGCATATAGTGTTATAAGTTCAGGGTGCCGAGCGACCGAAAAGGTGGTCGGCCTTTGTTGCCGCTTTGTGCAGCCCCTGGCATAACCAGGCGTAACATGAAGCGTGGCTTCCGTATTGTGGCAAAGAGGCGTCGATGATAAACGACGGCTGGTGCATGTTATTTAAGTCTATGCAGTGCAGTAGGATCATATGTCTATGCATATGAGTGCGATTTATTATTATGAAAAAGGGATCGTTTTTGGCGGAACGTGCGATGGCCGGACTGGAGGGGGCTGTGAATGGATCGAAAATGAATCCGAACTGCCTTCTACCTGCATGGTCCTATCCTTGTGTGTCCGGCCGAGTCCACGCCGTCAATCCTGTTCTGCATAACAGTTAGTTTGTGAAGGTAAATGCTTGGAGGCAGCCGAGCATCCTCCCGTGGTTGGTCTAGAGGTTCCTGATCGGACCTTGGTGACCCCAGCCGCTATTCCGAGAAGTAGCCCGGACTCCTCAGTTGGTGTCTGGATAGTTGGCTGTTATAATAAAATATTGATAGGTATGCACGACTTGTTACTCCGGCAGCTGTATGATTTCCGCTCTAGTGGCGGGGTTTGGCCTTGTACGTAGGCGTCAGTGTGTCACTGGTTTTGGCCTTATGGCCTACCACGTGTAATCTAGTCAGCATGGTTCATCCCATTAGCAGATGGTGAGTTACCATATGAGGGGAATGTGCCGATGATGTGGCGTTTGTTGGTTATCTAAGAACAACCATTAGAGCGGTGGGACAATGAACTTGGCCCTTGCGCCTGGCATCTTTATTTGAAAATTCATACCCGTGGGGGCTTTTATGTGTTATGGAGCCCCTGGACCACTAGGTCTAGGGGTGCGGCAATTGAATTGCCGCGGTTTGTATGATAGGGGGGCGATCGGCCATACTGTTTGTGCCCTGGGGGGTCTCTTTGACTAGACACTTCCCTTCATTGTTTCCGACACACGACCGGTCGTTTTGTTTTGAAGATCCGGCATTCTCTATTGGTATGCTTTGTCGTCCTTCTTGGAGTACCATGAATTGCACATGGTTGATCAAGTATGTGGCTCGGGCCAAATAGGCTCGAGTTGTTCTTTGTCCGTTGACCAGACTGGGGGTTGCTGGACTTGGCGCCCGTTTCCTTGGCTTGACGTTTATGACAGTTGCGCCAAGGCTTTAGGATTCCTCTTTGTGTACCCTTTTTGCTGTCTTGGACTGTGGTGGTGTGTGGACGTCGGATTGTGTGCCTTTGGTTCTCCTTCTTAGGTTGAGGTAGCCACTTGTGCCTCGTATGCCTTTTACTAGGGCGGTCAAATCCGTACGTTTCGGCGGCTAGGATCTTGGTCCACCTATCCACTAGCAAATCTCGGTCACCTTGAAGCTGCTCTTGCTTCCTTTGCAGACTCTTTTCCGTGGCTATGAGTCGTCGTTTAAAGCGAACTTGTTCCACCAGGTCTTCAGGCACGCCGAATTCGTCATTGCCTAGGCTTACCTCGTCTTCGGAGGGGGTGTATAGTCGTCCCTCTCTAGGTATCCCACCGTAGTCGGTCCGGCCTGCTTGAAGGTAGGCTGATCGGGGCTATATTCCACTCCGGCACCATCCGGGCTGATTCCACCTCCGGAGCCGGTATTGATGTGGCGGGGATTGGAGCGGCGCCGAGGGCGCCAATGCTTTGCTTTTTCTCCTGAGGGGTTATCCTCTACTGCCTCGTCGCCATTGGTTTCTTCTGGAGTGTCCGCCATATGTATATCGTGTAAAGGGGTGGCTGTCCACCTCCCTGTGAGCGGTGGCTCCTATACGTCTCCTGCATCGTCGTCCATACCGTCGATGTCTTTGAAGTCAAAGTCGAGCACGTCGGTTAAATCATCGATTGTGGCGACAAAGTGGGTGGTGGGTGGGCAGCGAATTCCTTTGTCACTTGCTTCCCACTCAAGCCGGACATAGTTCGGCCCAGAGCCTCCTGACAAAGAGAGAGATTTTAATGAGTTCAGCATGTCGCCAAAAGGCGAGTGCTGAAAGATGTCCGCAGTGGTAAACTCCATTACCGGAGCCCAACCTAGCTTGGCTGGCTCGAGAGTGTGCGGACGTGAGCCAAAGACCGGATATGAGTCCGGGGGCCCAGGGTTACAGGCCTCCACAGAGGTGAGACCTGTGTTCGGCTCCACCGCTGATGAGTGTGCGGCCTGCAGGGCGGGGTCTACCCCTTCTTCCTTGGGCAATGCAACTTGTTCCGGATTTAGATCCGGGGTTATTGTAGAGATCGTGTTCCCAGCATTGTCCGACAGCAGGTCTAGGCCGTGCTCGTCATAACTGTCCGGCGCTCCTAGTACAGGGACGAATCCATCGAAGATCAAGTCTCCGCAAATATCCGCCGTGTAGTTAAAGTTTCTAAACCTGATCTGGTGGCCAGGGGCGTAGCTGTCAATCTGCTCCAGATGGCCAAGCGAATCAGCCCGCAGTGCGAAGCCGCTGAACACAGAGATCTGTCCGGGGAGAAAAGTCTCACCCTGGACCATGTTGTTGACGATTTGAAGACGCCATCAAGCCTCGAAGCGACGACACAGAGGAACTCTCAATGAAAGCACCAATGTCGGTGTCAAAACCGGCGGATCTCGGGTAGGGGGTCCCGATCTGTGCGTCTTAGGCTGATGGTAACAGGAAGCAAGGGACACAATTTTTACCCAGGTTCGGGCCCTCTCGATGGAGGTAAAACCCTACTTCCTGCTTGATTAATATTGAAGATATGAGTACTACAAGAGTAGATCTACCATGAGATCGTAGAGGCTAAACCCTGAGAGCTAGCCTATGATGGTATGATTGTAATTGTGATCGGCCTTCTAAGGACCATCCTCTCCGGTTTATATAGACACCGGAGAGCTAGGGTTTACATGGAGTCAGTTACAAGGAAGGAAACATAATATCCAAATAGCCAAGCTTGTCTTCCACGCAAAGGAGAGTCCCATCCGGACACGAGCCGAAGTCTTGAGTCTTGTATCTTGACGCTTCTATAGTTCGGATGATGTATATAGTCCGGCTGTTCGGATACCCCCTAATCCAGGACTCCCTCACCCACGAGACAGGGGGCGCGCCCAGAGGGGGTGGGCGCGCCCCTACCCTCGTGGACAGGGTGTGGGCCCCCTGGTCTTGATTCTTTCGCCAGTATTTTTTATATTTTCTGAAACTTGTCTTCGAGGATTTTCAGGTCATTCCGAGAACTTTTGTTTTCTACACATGAAACAACATCATCGTAATTCTACTGAAAATAGCATCAGTCTGGGTTAGTTTCATTCAACTCATGCAAGTTAGAGTCCAAAACAAGGGCAAAAGTGTTTGGAAAAGTAGATACGTTGGAGACGTATCAACCTATCTCCATGATGGTTATAATACAACAAAATTTCCCATTTTTCTCTATAGAGAAGGACCGATTCAGAAACTCAGGATGAGTTAACGTGTGCTAATACCTTTGCTATCTTCAAGAATGCTTGGTGGCAGTATCGCGCTTACCTGAAGAAAACGTAATTTTTTTTGACTGTGAACTGT
Source organism: Triticum dicoccoides (assembly GCF_002162155.2). NCBI lineage: Eukaryota > Viridiplantae > Streptophyta > Magnoliopsida > Poales > Poaceae > Triticum > Triticum dicoccoides. The sequence goes on along the minus strand of NC_041391.1, from coordinate 95,300,823 downwards.
GGGGAAAACCCCCACAGCATATCAAAACTTTATTAAAGCCAGACAACAGTTACAACAACATGATTACAAGAGGTAACCGAAAGGAGAGGAGAAAAACAAAATAAAATAAAAAGGCTAAAACTTAAGGTGGCAAGAAAGAGATCCACTTGAGTAACTCATCCTTGTATCCAGATTTGATTCGATGCCCTCTCACCTCTGAACACTGTGGCATTTCTGATGATCCAGATATTCCAGCAGGCAATAAATACTACTTCATTGAAAAAGGGCTTATCAAAACTTCTCCTTGCCTGGATGACTAGGTCAGACATTGAAGTTCCAGCTGACCAATCGATCTGCAAATAATTCCAAACTCTGACACTGAAATTGCAGTTGAAGAAGAGATGGTCTCTGGTTTCTCTCACTTGAAAGGGGCATAGCCTGCAAGTAACACCATCATCCATGTGCAAGTGCCTTCTATCAACCATATCCTTAGTGTTGAGTCTATCCATGATGAGCATCCATACAAAAACCTTGATCTTGGTAGTGCAAGAGGATTTCCAGATCCAGCACAACAAGTGGTTAAATGTTTCATTCTGAAAAACATGACCATAGAACAGCTTAGGTTTGTAAACCTTTGAAGAGCCCTGCCAGAACCATAAATCCTTACAAGCGTCATCTCTTGTATGGCAGACCAACATACAAAAAAATATACTTATAAGAAAACGTACTTCACTGGCAAAGAAACTCATCAAATTCCCTTACATTCTCTTGAGACACATTTACTGGACGATGACTGGGAATGCCTTGTTCTATACTGGTCCCGAACCAAGAATGTGGTAAGGTCTATGAGCTCATTTTCTATTTTTAAGTACTATATTCTTGCATCTTACTGTACTCTGTTCATGTAGAAAAAGTGCCTAAACCTAAAGAACAACTTTTCTAATTTAAGATTCCATTGCTATCATAGTTCAAAAAAGTGCTAGGCGTTAATTGTGCGTTTTGCCAGCGCCTTGAGCTTTACTGACCAAAGCGCATGCTTATGTGCCGGCTATGCACAGATTAAGCATAGTTATGCGCAATGCATTTTGCCAACGCCCAGAGCCTAGGCGCGCTTAAGCGCTCACTTAGGCGTGCCTTTTTAAACTATGATTGCTATCATGCATACTGCTTTGCTCTTGTATCACTGTATTTACTGATACAAACTTATTTTTAAACTGAAGGATCCAATCGACACTCCAATGGCACAGCAGGTATGTTCACGCATGTTTCTTTAACAGGTTTGCTCTTATCAATAGCTCTGTTGATTTCAATTTCAATTGTGTATACAGTTGACTTCTCGTATCATGCACATTGCTAGCATCACAATAGAGCCAATAGTGTTGTTGTACATGTAGACCCATGGTACCCATCTGAAATCTTGTGTGCCGTGTAGTTTCCCAGGCTTTGTATTCTTTCACCACTTCTTTGTCTTGAACTGATATGATTCGAACTGTGTCTCTATTTTGATTTGGCAAGACAATGCAGTGACCATAGGACATAGATATATGTTTGTTTGATGCTTTTATTATGTACTAGTACTTGGCAATAGAAGACTTGGTAGTTTAATCCTGTCCACCTTACTAATGAACTGGTTCACCGAAATGAGTTTCATATACTAGTACATGCTAAACCTGTTATGTGTCTGCTTGTTTCTTCTTTTAGAATGATGACAAAATATTGGGGAAGAGTGCCTTATTAAGCAATGGTAAAGGAAGTAATGCAGATAAGGTTCAGGATAGTGAGACATCCTTGTTGGTCTCCAACAAAGCTGATAAAACAGCTAAGGAAGACTATCTTGAAGACAGTGAGACAACCCCAAAGTCCTGTCTTGGTTTAGTGTTCGAGTTACTGGCCACTACCGCTTGCACAAGCTATTCAAACTCACTGTCTGAATCGGTTCAGTTTCTTGAGTCTCAACTACAAGCTGAAAGACATCGATCAGCCGTGCTGCCACAAGAAGCGGAAGGACTGCGGAAGTCCCTGGAGCATTCAGATGCATACTTTCTGGTGCAACAGCAAGCATTGGAGGATTTTAGCGCCAAACAGGACAAAGCTAATAAGCTTGCTAAGCTTATTGCCAGCATGGTGGATACCCAGGATAATGTTTCTTGAGATCTTCTGAAGTTGTTTCAGTTATGCTCTTGTTTTGCTGCCGTGTTTATTTGCACGGGTGGCCAATTTTGATGGTCAATGTATGTAATATGCTGCTTTGTTCCCTATGTTTGCACTGGTGGCAAACTTTGATGCCCAGTGGATGTTATATGTATAATAACGATAATAGGCTAGCGTTAATTGCTTGCTTATTTATTTCCTTATTGTCTTGTTTAGTTGTTTTCTTGTAGTCACCGCAGTTCTTTTTCTGGGTTTTTCTAGTGGCCACAATAACCTATTTTTGGTAACTAGGCCACAATAATCATGGCAACACACGGACTGTTGTAACCATGGGCCTTCTGCGGGCTGTATGATCTATGGGTCTTCTACGGGACATAGGATCCGTTGGTCCTCTATATGGGCTGTAGGATCCATGGGCCTTCTACGGGCCGTACGATCCATGGGCCTTCTACGGGTCGTATGATCCATGGGCCTTCTACGGGCCATACGATCCATGGGCCTTCGACGGGCCGTACGATCCATGAGCCTTCTACGGGGCATATAATCATTTCGCCAATCATGGGCCGTACTATTCGTGGACCATAACAGGCCATTAATAGGCCGTATTTGATAACTCTAGGAAAACAGCCCAATGGTTTTTTTAAATGAAAACGGCCCAACATATTAACGGGCCACAAACAAGCCGACTTAACCACGGGCTGAATTTGGCCCACAAGCAAAAAATGACAGTAACGGGCCATAAGTAACCGAATGCTGGAAATGAGCCCAAGAATAAATGGGCCCTGAGAAGGCCGAAAGATAACATGGCCTGGAAAAGGCCCAATGGAATAATGGTTCGTTAATGGGTATAAAGTGATACACTGTTCATTATGGGCGAGCTTCACCATGGCCGTTAATGGGCCAAGAGTTACAAAGGGACTCATATGGGCCGAAAGGCGTCATGGGCCATACATGGGCCTGATACGTCTCCGTCGTATCTATAACTTTTGATTGTTCCATGCCAATATTTCTACAACATTCATATACTTTTGGAAACTTTTTATACTATTTTTGGGACTAACATATTGATCCAGTGCCCAGTGCCAGTTCCTGTTTGTTGCATGTTTTTTGTTGTGACAGCCTGATTTTTGGCCCTTTCTTTTTCTTTTGTTTTTCCAAGGTTTTTGCCTAAGTTTTCTTTTTTCCGTGGCTTCGTGGTCTGGAAACTGAAGAAGATGCCCTATTCTTTGCTTCCAGAGTGTCTTGTCATATCCAAATCCTTCCCTAGACCCTGTCATTTCCATCCTAGCCCAAATGCCAATATTCTTTTTATTGGGACTATTCTTTTCTATTAAAGGAATAACTCAAATTGCCCTAGGTTGTGAAGCAACCTATATTTCCATCACTCCAAAAGTTCTCAAATAATTCTCATAAATTTTTTGGGTCATATCTTGATCAAATATGGCAAAACTTTTCATTGCCATGTTCAAAAATAATTCCCAATAATTATTCTTCATTTCTGTCCATTGTGGTTTTCTGTGAAGGAAGTGCCACCTATCTTTTCTTGATTGCTCCCCAACTCCTTGGGCATGTTTATATGTCCAAATAATTGCCTCATGCACAAGTTCAAATTTATTTGCCTAGCCAATCTTCCTCAGTGATTTTTCAAATTTTCTGCCAAACAGAAAGCTTTGTGAAGTAAGTACTAGCTAGGGGTACCCAAATGAGTTGAACTTTTGCACACTCCTTAATGTGCTCATATTAACCCCTTCCACCCATTTGCAGCCCCATCCAATCATCTATGTGAGCACAGGAGCAAATCTTTGTTTCTGGCAATATTTTCAGGTTGTGAAGCAACTGCAATTTGTATTGCTTCAAAACTCCTAATAAATTACCACATCATTATTATACCCATAAAACATCTCTCCACCCATTTTGGCAAAATTTCAATGAGCCATTTGATCACCATAATTATTCCAAGTTTCTGTCCAGAGGAAATGTTTGTGAAGCAAGTACCATCTTGGCTTTGCCAAATGGAATGATACTTGGTGAGGATCATCACATGACCAAATGACTCAGCTTTGCCCAATATTAACCCAATTTAACACTCTATGTCAGTGCATCTTGCTGATCTTCATTTCTGGACCAAATATGCAGTTGTGAAGCAACTATGATTTATCTTGGTCAATTTCCCCTAAAAACCTCCAGTATCATAGTCCCTCCATAGTTAAACGCCCCAGACACCTTATTTGGCCCATAGCATATCCCTGTTGCTCACATTGAGCTGGTAAAGTTTACTGCAGTAAACTTCAGAGCTCACTAACCTTTTAACCGTAGACGTTTTCACCGATATACCACCGTAGTTGAGACCTACACTGAAAGAACTTACCACTAGACAATGGTTTGGGTGCTGTAGAGCATTTAATGCCCATGTTCACATGGTGACTATGATGCTGGCATGCCTGTGCGCGTGCTCTGTGCACTGTGGCGTGTCCAGAGCACTGTTTGTGATGGACCCCCTCCTCCTCTCGTCGTCTTAGAGCTTGTGAGCATGTCCAATGGCTTCCTATCCTTGTCGCCGTCCCTCTGGACCCATCTCCCCCTCCGGCAGCTTGCTCACCGACGCAAACTGTCGCGCGCCCACGGACGAACAGTGGCGGTTTGGATCCATTTGTCGTCGTCGTCTTCCTCCCTACGTCCCTCGACCTCTTCTACCCCGTGAGATCCTCCCTGTGCGTCGCCGTCCCTTCCCCCGAACCCATGCGCGAGCACATGCGTCTGCGGCGCCGGACACGCGTCCGCGGCAGTGCCAATGCGGTAGCTCCTCCCCGCGACTATTTAAGCCATCCTCGACCTCGTCCGAGCTCATATCTCGCCTGACCTCACTCCCAGGACCCCTCCCATGCACTTCCCCGAGCACCAGAGCCCCTCTTCGCCTTTGTTGGCCGCCATGGTTGCCGCCCCTGTCCACTCCGATTCCGGCGAACCGAAGACCCTCTCCTCTGTCTTCCACCTCTAGTAGGTCACCCAGCCACCATAGCCTCTCCCGCAACCCTCCGTTAGTCTCCAGAATAGCCATGGCCTCATACTCTATCTTCGGCCAAAGCCCCGTCCGCCGCAGCCACGGTCCCGCCCTGCCCGAGTCACCCTGACGTTCATGTGGTGGTGGGACGGGTGCGCCTCACCGTCCTGAGCACTCCGGCGGTCCAACCTCCGCCGGAGGTGGCCCGAGTGGCCGGAGCGTGCGCCGGCACCGGCGGCCTCTCCTCTGCTCTGCGTGCGGTGTCGGGAGAAGGAGAGAGAAGAAGAGAAGGGAGGAGAGAGAGGGAGTGGATAAAGTGGGGCCCACCTGTCGGCCCCTCAGCCATTGACTAGCTATGGCCCCGCTTTGCCACGTCACTTAAGTGGAAACGTATTCTGTCGAATACGCTTTCAGTTTTCTGTCCAGGCCCCTGTTTGAGAATCTTTTCATTACAAATGGCTCCCTGGCAGAAAACATGCAATAACTTTTTAACCGTAACTCCAAATGAGGTGATTCCAAAGCCTACTTTTTTGTTTCATCGAGCCCGTTCTATTGGCCATGCTTTCAATATGGTTTGACACTATGGAAATGACCTTTTTGCCCTTGCCCCTATTCAGCCCCTCCAAGAGAGAACCGTTTTCTGGCGATTCATTCCGCGAGTTCCCTGCACTTCTCCCCGGTGCTTTCTTCCACCACAGGCAAGCCACAATACCCACTTGCATGATAGTCATGCATTAGCTATGGTTTTCAACTTGAATCTTTATTAAAAGTTTGCTTGTTGAAAAGATGGTTATCATTGTTCCGGTGATGTTTAGATTTACATGTTCACTTTTGTGCTATGTTTTCTTGTACTCTGTTATCATGTTCTACCTGTTAGTATTTCCTTTCATATGTTTATGCTTGCTAGTAGTACATGTTGATGTTGGTGATGGTCAAGCTAGTCAGTATGTCATGCTCAGTGGATATGAGTTATTGTTGATATGGTGGATAGTTATGTGATACCCTCATGATTATGTTGATATCATGTTCATGCATTCTATCATGACTCAACATCTTTGCATGCAAGTTAACCGGATTAAATTGAACTTGAACAACTGTTGGCTGAGTCATGGTGTCGTTGAATCGATGCTGACCAGTGCAACCACGCTTACCGGTATGAGACGGTCCTAACTGGGTCTATTGTTGTGCCTCTCGCCAGTGCCTCCAATGAGGGAAGGTTATGGGGGCGCGGTACCACGAGCAGGTAGGCGGACATAAGCCTTGTGTGCCCACTGTTGAGTTAGTTTTTGGATCCGGGTCCCAGAGTGGGACAGGCCACGACGGTGGTAAGTTGTGTCTGGAGGTAGACACAGGGCCAACCATGACTTAGCCCAGATGGGAGTTGGTCGGAGTAGCCGGGAGAGTGTCATGGCAGTAGGACGGTTTTGTCGGAACGCTGTTGGTCCACCCGAATGGGAGTGCAAGGCCATGGGTTCCGTAGTGTGGGTACAGTGTACTAACCTCTGCAGAGTGTGTATTATATATATCGATAGCAGCGCCCGCAGTTAAGGGCCCAGGTCGAAAGTTGGTTACACCATGAGTCAACAGTAATAAGAATAACTTGATTAATGACAACCCATGGTTGTGATCGTCGTAAGGATCACGGGCCAAGTATTGGTCGTGGTTGTGATCGCCGTAAGGATCACGGTTTGGGGCCAAGTGTTGGTCGGGTTGTGATCGCCATAAGGATCACGATGGTATCGAGGATACCGAGTAGTTGTATATTCGTGATGTTGTGCGAGAGTCATGGGTAAAGATCAAGCTCCTTGTGGTCATTTACTGATTGCTACGGTATTGTTCATACCAAGCTTGATTTGATCCTGAGATGATTGTGTGATGTTCGAGGTTGGTAAGTGATGCTGTTGGGGAACGTAGTAATTTCAAAAAAAATCCTACGTACACGCAAGATCTTGGTGATGACATAGCAACGAGAGGGGAGAGTGTTTTTCACGTACCCTCGTAGACCATAAGCGGAAGCGTTAGCACAACGCGGTTGATGTAGTCGTACGTCTTCACGATCCGACCGTTCCAAGTACCGAACGTACGGCACCTCCGAGTTCAGCACACGTTCAGCTCGATGACGATCCCCGGGCTCCGATCTAGCAAAGCTTCGGGGATGAGTTCCGTCAACACGACAGCGTGGTGACGATGATGATGTTTTACCGGCGCAGGGCTTCGCCTAAACTCCGCGACGATATGACCGAGGTGGAATATGGTGGAGGGGGGCACCGCACAGGGCTAAGGAACGACCCGTAGATCAACTTGTGTGTTCTAGGGTGCCCCGCTGCCCCCGTATATAAAGGAGGGAGGGGGAGGTGCGGCCGGCCCCCAAGGGGTGCGCCTGGAGGAGTCCTACTCCCACCGGGAGTAGGACTCCCCCCTCTTGCCTTGGTGGAGAAGGAAAGGGGGGAAGGGAAAAGAGGAAAGGGGGGCGCCGCACCCCCCCTCCTTGTCCTATTCGGACTAGGGGGAGAGGGGGCGCGCAGCCTGCCCTGGCCGGCCCTCCTCTTCTCCCTCATGGCCCATCTAGGCCCAATAACCCCCGGGGGGGTTCCGGTAACCCCCCGGTACTCCGGAAAAATCCCGGTTTCTCCTGGAACGTTTCTGATATCCAAATATAGGCTTCCAATATATCAATCTTTATGTCTCGACCATTTCGAGACTCCTCGTCATGTCCTGGATCACATCTGGGACTCCAAACAACCTTCGGTACATCAAAATATATAAACTCATAGTGAAACTGTCATCGTAACGTTAAGCGTGCGGACCCTACAGGTTTGAGAACTATGTAGACATGACCTAGAACTATTCTCGGTCAATAACCAATAGCGGAACCTGGATGCCCATATTGGTTCCTACATATTCTACGAAGATCTTTATCGGTCAAACCGCATAACAACATACGTTGTTCCCTTTGTCATCGGTATGTTACTTGCCCGAGATTCGACCGTCGGTATCCAATACCTAGTTCAATCTCATTACCGGCAAGTCTCTTTACTCTTTACGTAATGCATCATTCCGTAACTAACTCATTAGTTACATTGCTTGCAAGGCTTATAGTGATGTGCATTACCGAGAGGGCCCAGAGATACCTCTCCGACAATCGGAGTGACAAAACCTAATCTCGAAATACGCCAACCCAACATGTACCTTCAGAGACACCTGTAGTACTCCTTTATAATCACCCAGTTATGTTGTGACATTTGGTAGTACCCAAAGTGTTCCTCCGGTAAACGGGAGTTGCATAATCTCATAGTTACAGTAACATGTATAAGTCATGAAGAAAGCAATAGCAATATACTAAACGATCAAGTGCTAGGCTAACGGAATGGGTCATGTCAATCACATCATTCTCCTAATGATGTGATCCCGTTAATCAAATGACAACACATGTCTATGGTTAGGAAACATAACCATCTTTGATTAATGAGCTAGTCAAGTAGAGGCATACTAGTGACTATATGTTTGTCTATGTATTCACACATGTATCATGTTTTTGGTTAATACAATTCTAGCATGAATAATAAACATTTATCATGATATGAGGAAATAAATAATAACTTTATTATTGCCTCTAGGGCATATTTCCTTCAGTCTCCCACTTGCACTAGAGTCAATAATCTAGATTACATAGTAATGATTCTAACACCCATGGAGTCTTGGTGCTGATCATGTTTTTGCTCGTGAGAGTGGCTTAGTCAACGGGTCTGCAACATTCAGATCCGTATGTATCTTGCAAATCTCTATGTCTCCCACTTGGACTTGGTCCCGGATGGAATTGAAGCGCCTCTTGATGTGCTTGGTCCTCTTGTGAAATCTGGATTCCTTTGCCAAGGCAATTGCACCAGTATTGTCACAGAAGATCTTCATTGGTCCCAATGCACTAGGTATGACACCTAGATCGGTAATGAACTCCTTCATCCAGACTCCTTCATTTGCTGCTTCTGAAGCAGCTATGTACTCCGCTTCACATGTAGATCCCGCCACGACGCTTTGTTTAGAACTGCACCAACTTACAGCTCCATCGTTTAATAAAAACATGTATCCGGTTTGGGATTTAGAATCGTCCAGATCAGTGTCAAAGCTTGCATCGACGTAACCATTTACGACTAGCTCTTTGTCACCTCCATATACGAGAAACATATCCTTAGTCCTTTTCAGGTATTTCAGGATGTTCTTGACCGCTGTCCAGTGATCCACTCCTGGATTACTTTGGTACCTTCCTACCAAGCTTATTGCTAAGCATACATCAGGTCTGGTACACAGCATTGCATACATGATAGAGCCTATGGCTGAAGCATAGGGAACATCTTTCATTTTCTCTCTATCTTCTACAGTGGTCGGGCATTGAGTCTGACTCAACTTCACACCTTGTAACACGGGCAAGAACCCTTTCTTTGCCTGATCCATTTTGAACTTTTTCAAAATTTTATCAAGGTATGTGCTTTGTGAAAGTCCTATTAAGCGTCTTGATCTATCTCTATAAATCTTGATGCCCAATATGTAAGCAGCATCACCGAGGTCTTTCATTGAAAAACTTTTATTCAAGTATCCTTTTATGCTATCCAGAAATTCTATATCATTTCCAATTAATAATATGTCATCTACATATAATATTAGAAATGCTACAGAGCTCCCACTCACTTTCTTGTAAATACAGGCTTCTCCAAAAGTCTGTATAAAACCATATGCTTTGATCACACTATCAAAGCGTTTATTCCAACTCCGAGATGCTTGCACCAGTCCATAAATGGATCGCTGGAGTTTGCACACTTCGTTAGCACCTTTTGGATCAAAAAAACCTTCTGGCTGCATCATATACAACTCTTCTTCCAGAAATCCATTCAAGAATGAAGTTTTGACATCCATTTGCCAAATTTCATAATCATGAAATGCAGCAATAGCTAACATGATTCGGACAGACTTAAGCATCGCTACAGGTGAGAAAGTCTCATCGTAGTCAACCCCTTGAACTTTTCGAAAACCTTTTGCAACAAGTCGAGCTTTATAGACAGTTACATTACCATCAGCGTCAGTCTTCTTTTTAAAGATCCATTTATTCTCAATGGCTTGCCGATCATCGGGCAAGTCAACCAAAGTCCATACTTTGTTTTCATACATGGATCCCATCTCAGATTTCATGGCTTCTAGCCATTTTGCGGAATCTGGGCTCATCATCGCTTCCTCATAGTTCGTAGGTTCGTCATGGTCAAGTAACATGACTTCCAGAATAGGATTACCGTACCACTCTGGTGTGGATCTTACTCTGGTAGACCTTCGAAGTTCAGTAGAAACTTGATCTGTAGTTTCATGATCAATATCATTAGCTTCCTCACTAATTGGTGTAGGTATCACAGGAACTGGTTTCTGTGATGAACTACTTTCCAATAAGGGAGCAGGTATAGTTACCTCATCAAGTTCTACTTTCCTCCCACTCACTTCTTTCGAGAGAAACTCCTTCTCTAGAAAGGATCCATTCTTAGCAACGAATGTCTTGCCTTCGGATCTGTGATAGAAGGTATACCCAACTGTCTCTTTTGGGTATCCTATGAAGACACATTTCTCCAATTTAGATTCGAGCTTATCTGGTTGAAGTTTCTTCACATAAGCATCGCAGCCCCAAGCTTTAAGAAACGATAACTTTGGTTTCTTGCCAAACCACAGTTCATAAGGCGTCATCTCAACGGATTTTGATGGTGCCCTATTTAACGTGAATGCGGCCGTCTCTAAAGCATAACCCTAGAACGATAGCGGTAAATCAGTAAGAGACATCATAGATCGCACCATATCTAGTAAAGTACGATTACGACGTTCGGACACACCATTTCGTTGTGGTGTTCCGGGTGGCGTGAGTGGCGAAACTATTCCGCATTTTTTCAAATGTAAACCAAACTCGTAACTCAAATATTCTCCTCCACGATCAGATCGTAGGAATTTTATTTTCTTGTTACGATGATTTTCCACTTCACTCTGAAATTCTTTGAACTTTTCAAATGTTTCAGACTTGTGTTTCATTAAGTAGATATACCCATATCTGCTTAAATCATCTGTGAAGGTGAGAAAATAACGATATCCGCCACGAGCTTCAACATTCATCGGACCACATACATCTGTATGTATGATTTCCAACAAATCTGTTGCTCTCTCCATAGTACCGGAGAACGGTGTTTTAGTCATCTTGCCCATGAGGCACGGTTCGCAAGTACCAAGTGATTCATAATCAAGTGATTCCAAAAGTCCATCAGTATGGAGTTTCTTCATGCGTTTTACACCGATATGACCTAAACGGCAGTGCCACAAATAAGTTGCACTATCATTATTAACTCTGCATCTTTTGGCTTCGACATTATGAATATGTGTATTACTACTATCGAGATTCAACAAAAATAGAGCACTCTTCAAGGGTGCATGACCATAAAAGATATTACTCATATAAATAGAACAACCATTATTCTCTAATTTAAATGAATAACCGTCTCGCATCAAACAAGATCCAGATATAATGTTCATGCTCAATGCTGGCACCAAATAACAATTATTTAGGTCTAAAACTAATCCCGAAGGTAGATGTAGAGGTAGCGTGCCGACCGCGATCACATCGACTTTGGAACCATTTCCCACGCGCATCGTCACCTCATCCTTGGCCAGTGCTCGCTTATTCCGTAGTCCCTGTTTTGAGTTGCAAATGTTAGCAACAGAACCAGTATCAAATACCCAGGTGCTACTGCGAGCTCTAGTAAGGTACACATCAATAACATGTATATCACATATACCTTTGTTCACCTTGCCATCCTTTTTATCCGCCAAATACTTGGGGCAGTTCTGCTTCCAGTGTCCAGTCTACTTGCAGTAGAAGCACTCAGTTTTAGGCTTAGGTCCAGACTTGGGTTTCTTCTCTTGAGCAGCAACTTGCTTACTGTTCTTCTTGAAGTTCCCCTTCTTCTTCCCTTTGCCCTTTTTCTTGAAACTAGTGGTCTTGTTAACCATCAACACTTGATGCTCCTTCTTGATTTCTACTTCCGCAGATTTTAGCATTGCGAAGAGCTCGGGAATTGTCTTGTTTATCCCTTGCATATAATAGTTCATCACGAAGCTCTTGTAGCTTGGTGGCAGTGATTGGAGAATTCTGTCAATGACACTATCATCAGGAAGATTAACTCCCAGTTGAATCAAGTGATTATTATACCCAGACATTTTGAGTATGTGTTCACTGACAGAACTATTCTCCTCCATCTTGCAGCTATAGAACTTATTGGAGACTTCAGATCTCTCAATCCGGGCATTTTCTTGAAATATTAACTTCAACTCCTGGAACATTTCATATGCTCCATGACGTTCAAAACGTCGTTGAAGACCCGGTTCTAAGCCGTAAAGCATGGCACACTGAACTATCGAGTAGTCATCAGCTTTGCTTTGCCAGACGTTCTTAACATCGTCAGTTGCATCAGCAGCAGGCCTGGCACCCAGTGGTGCTTCTAGTACGTAATTCCTCTGTGCAGCAATGAGGGTAATCCTCAAGTTATAGACCCAGTCCGTGTAATTGCTACCATCATCTTTCAACTTTGCTTTCTCAAGGAACGCATTAAAATTCAACGGAACAACAGCACGAGCCATCTATCTACAACAAACATAGACGAGCAAAAAACTATCAGGTACTAAGTTCATGATAAATTTAAGTTCAATTAATCATATTACTTAAGAACTCCCACTTAGACAGACATCTCTCTAGTCATCTAAGTGATCACGTGATCCAAATCAACTAAACCATAACCGATCATCACGTGAGATGGAGTAGTTTTCAATGGTGAACATCACTATGTTGATCATATCTACTATATGATTCACGCTCGACCTTTCAGTCTCCGTGTTCTGAGGCCATATCTGCATATGCTAGGCTCGTCAAGTTTAACATGAGTATTCTACGTGTGCAAAACTGGCTTGCACCCGTTGTAGATGGACGTAGAGCTTATCACACCCGATCATCACGTGGTGTTTGGGCACGACGAACTTTGGCAACGGTGCATACTCAGGGAGAACACTTCTTGATAATTTAAGTGAGAGATCATCTTAAAATGCTACCGTCAATCAAAGCAAGATAAGATGCATAAAGGATAAACATCACATGCAATCAATATAAGTGATATGATATGGCCATCATCATCTTCCGCTTGTGATCTCCATCTTCGAAGCACCGTCGTGATCACCATTGTCATCGGCGCGACACCTTGATCTCCATCGTAGCATCGTTGTCGTTACGCCATCTATTGCTTCTACGACTATCGCTACCGCTTAGTGATAAAGTAAAGCAATTACAGGGCGTTTGCATTTCATACAATAAAGCGACAACCATATGGCTCCTGCCAATTGCCGATAACTTCGGTTACAAAACATGATCATCTCATACAATAAAATATAGCATCACGTCTTGACCATATCACATCACGACATGCCCTGCAAAAACAAGTTAGACGTCCTCTACTTTGTTGTTGCATGTTTTACGTGGCTGCTACGGGCTTAGCAAGAACCGTTCTTACCTACGCATCAAAACCACAACGATAGTTCGTCAAGTTAGTGATGTTTTAACCTTCACAAGGACCGGGCGTAGCCACACTCGATTTAGCTAAAGTGAGAGAGACAGACACCCGCCAGCCACCTTTAAGCACGAGTGCTCGTAACGGTGAAACCAGTCTCGCGTAAGCGTACGCGTAATGTCGGTCCGGGCCGCTTCATCTCACAATACCGCCGAACCAAAGTATGACATGCTGGTAAGCAGTATGACTTGTATCGCCCACAACTCACTTGTGTTCTACTCGTGCATATGACATCTACGCATAAAACCTGGCTCTGATGCCACTGTTGGGGAACGTAGTAATTTCAAAAAAATTCCTACGTACACGCAAGATCATGGTGATGACATAGCAACGAGAGGGGAGAGTGTTGTCCATGTACCCTCGTAGACCGTAAGAGGAAGCGTTAGCACAATGCGGTTGATGTAGTCGTACGTCTTCACGATCCGACCGATCCAAGTACCGAACGTACGGCACCTCCGAGTTCAGCACACGTTCAGCTCGATGACGATCCCCGGGCTCCGATCCAGCAAAGCTTCGGGGATGAGTTCTGTCAGCATGATGGCGTGGTCACGATGATGATCTTTTACCGGCGCAGGGCTTCACCTAAACACCGTGATGATATGACCGAGGTGGAATATGGTGGAGGGGGGCACCGCACACGGCTAAGGAATGATCCATAGATCAACTTGTGTGTTCTAGGGTGCCCCCCTGCCCCCGTATATAAAGGAGGGAGGGGGAGGTGCGGCCGGCCCCCAAGGGGTGCGCCTGGAGGAGTCCTACTCCCACCGGGAGTAGGACTCCCCCCTCTTGCCTTGGTGGAGAAGGAAAGGGGGGAAGGGAAAAGAGGAAAGGGGGGCGCCGCCCCCCTCCTTGTCCTATTCGGACTAGGAGGAGAGGGGGCACGCGGCCTGCCTTGGCCGGCCCTCCTCTTCTCCCTCATGGCCCATCTAGGCCCAATAACCCCCGGGGGGATTCCGGTAACCCCCTGGTACTCCGGAAAAATCCTGGTTTCTCCCGGAACATTTCCGATATCCAAATATAGGCTTCCAATATATCAATCTTTATGTCTCGACCATTTCGAGGCTCCCCGTCATGTCCTGGATCACATCCGGGACTCCGAACAACCCTCGGTACATCAAAATATATAAACTCATAATCAAACTGTCATCATAACGTTAAGCGTGCGGACCCTACAGGTTCGAGAACTATGTAGACATGACCTAGAACTATTCTCGGTCAATAACCAATAGCGGAACCTGGATGCCCATATTGGTTCCTACATATTCTACGAAGATCTTTATTGGTCAAACTGCATAACAACATACGTTGTTCCCTTTGTCATCGGTATGTTACTTGCCCGAGATTCGATCGTCGGTATCCAATACCTAGTTCAATCTCATTACCGGCAAGTCTCTTTACTCATTACGTAATGCATCATTCCGTAACTAACTCATTAGTTACATTGCTTTCAAGGCTTATAGTGATGTGCATTACCGAGAGGGCCCAGAGATACCTCTCCGACAATCAGAGTGACAAAACCTAATCTCGAAATACGCCAACCCAACATGTACCTTCGGAGACACCTGTAGTACTCCTTTATAATCACCCAGTTACGTTGTGACGTTTGGTAGTACCCAAAGTGTTCCTCCGATAAACGGGAGTTGCATAATCTCATAGTTACAGGAACATGTATAAGTCATGAAGAAAGTAATAGCAATATACTAAACAATCAAGTGCTAGGCTAACGGAATGGGTCATGTCAATCACATCATTCTCCTAATGATGTGATCCCGTTAATCAAATGACAACACTTGTCTATGGTTAGGAAACATAACCATCTTTGATTAATGAGCTAGTCAAGTAGAGGCATACTAGTGACTATATGTTTGTCTATGTATTCACACATGTATCATGTTTCCGGTTAATACAATTCTAGCATGAATAATAAACATTTATCATGATATGAGGAAATAAATAATAACTTTATTATTGCCTCTAGGGCATATTTCCTTTAGATGCATGTGCTGGTTACAAGGTAACCCGAGCAGAATAAGTGGTGCATGTAGTGTCATCATGTTGCATGCCAGTATTGTCAAATTAATATGTTCATGTTGTGTTAGCTGTATCATGTTTATGTTGGTCATGCCATGTTACTCTGATGATCTCATGATAATTCTTGTTTAACCTGTAATTGACATGTTGTTATCTGTCTTGATTGCTTCTTGTTATTGTGAGCTTGCAAGTACATTCAATGTACTGACCTAGCGTGTCATGCCAGTTTGCAAGTCATGCTGGATTTGATTGCTTGCTTGTCATGGTTTCCGTTCGTGCGAGCTAGGATAAGCGTTCCAGCCAGAGTCCCTGTGGAGTGGAGTTCACCACCGTCGTCGTTGTTCCGCTACTAGAGTTATTCCGCTGCTTCGAGTTGTTCTGCTGCTTGCATAGAGCAACTAAGGATGGTGTAGTGTCGTTGTACCGATGTTATTCATTGTAATATCGGAGACCTTGTAATCATATCCGTGTAATAATAGAAAGCTGGTTTGTTCTATGCTAAGCAGTGTTGTTCCAGAAGACTTCTCCTCGATCTCTGGGCCGGAATACGAGGCGTTCTGGTTTCTCTGAGCCCGGGTACCACAGGCTTGGTATCAGAGCGAGGTCTGGCTGTAGGATGCTCTAGACTGCGTGAACGTTAGAAAGCGGTAGTATAGACCCCAGTTGGTTTGTTGCACTTGATTGCTGCATTTGTTTGTCGCATAGCATGCATATAGATTATTATTTAGTCGCTAACGATTTATGTGGTGAGTGTAGCTGGCATCAGTTTGGATCCACTATAGCTTAACCTTTGCATTTCCCCAGTCCCTTTTTCTTTCGATGTTTGGTGTCACTAACGATTTATGTGGTGAGTGTAGCTGGCATCAGTTTGGATCCACTATAGCTTAACCTTTGCATTTCCCCAGTCCCTTTTTCTTTCGATGTTTGGTGTCATTTCTGTCCCAACAGAGTGATGCCAAGTGATCCCGACACTGTTTGCAAAAATGGTGCTCATGTATCGCACCGATGTCTTTCCTTCAGTCCTGTCTATCGTTTCGGTGATAGACATGTTTCTATCCCGGATTGTTCTTTTGTCATGTTGGCAACCCTTAATGATCTTAGTTATCAAGAAAGGGCAATGTCAGCAGCCTCAGTTTTTTCCCCCGCTATCCTATTTCTTGGACGAGTACGGATCTTTTTCCGTCCGCTTGATAATAATGTGGTTGCGGTCTTTGTGTCCCACTACATGATTACCGAGTGCGTCCTCGCCTCCGAGCTAGTTCAGGTTGCCACCTGGCTAAGCTAGCACTTGGTGTAGCGCTGTTTACACCAATTCTTCCACACATTTATTTGTCCTCATGCACATCGTCACAGCATGCTAGATCGTACAACCGGAGATCCCGCGAGATTTGTGTGCTTAAGTGATGATTGCTTGATTAATTATATTAGCAGTATGCCTGTGTGCTTTTATTTTAGTCGTTTCTATTGTTCCTTTTCTTTGGGCCTTCAGTGTTACAATTTTTCCCCTATTAAAGTTGATCGTCAGCCGACACCGGACCCGAAGAGTCGGCAAGAAATGCATATATTTGGAAACTCAGCTAAACAGAATGGAATTATCAACCGGCTGCGGTAAAATTGGGAATCTCTTGTCTGGATGCAAAAGAAATCCTGGATGGACCGTCAGTATCAAGTTTGCATTAGCGTGCACTCATCACAACAAAATGATTAAATCAGCAAGAAGATAAATTGTGTGCAAGGTTGATAGAATATTATCAAAGGTATGGCTCAGATAAAAGTTTAATTTTTCATTGAGGATGATTTTGGAACTCGATGTACCTGGAAGCAAGCAAAAATATGGCATGTACTCAGAAAGGAGGATAGTCCTGCAAAACCCCATTTCATGCAAGAAATCAATAGCAAAAATATTCAGATGGTTATATATGTGGAAATTGGTCCGCATATCACAATAAGAAGCTTCTGGTGCAAGCAACCCGATCTTCCCTCGCAAGATGCCCGAGAGGCTTCCAAGGCAAGATTCATCTATCTTCCTCAGTACGATACATGGATGGTTCCCCGTGCAAGGTACCGTGTCTTCTTCAGTAAGCAACCGCAAAAGCTTCCAACATAAGGTACTGAGTCTTTCCCCAACAAAGTCTTTAACGGGGTAAGCTTCTGAAGCACGATACCCTGTCTTCTTCAGCAAGCTGTCCGATGAATGTTTCGAGCACAAGCCAGCCTATCTTCCTTGGTAAGGCATTGGTACAAGGTAGTACGCTGTGAATTGACAGCATATGGCAGTGAATCCCAAGAATCAGATCCGCAACATTTTGGTCAGAATCAAGAATCAATCAGAATACACGTCTGTCTCGGAATCAGGCCCTCATTTATATCCAAGTAGTATACCACCAAGAACTTACAAGTCACTCGGATGAGGATCTGACAAGCACATGAGGATGGTTAATAGAAGAAAGCCAGTATACACCGCAGTGTGACAAAGGATTATGAGGATTGACGACATTAATAAGCTCAATACAAATACTTGTGAATTGGAAAATGATCCTGGTGAGCCCTTGTCCCCCTTTTCTCCAATGACGGTACCATGCCTGTGATCTGAGCTGTCTCTAGCTATCCGGGGTGGATGCCTATTTTTATTTCTCTCATCAACAATTGTCACGAGTCTGAGGTGCTTTTCGGCCGTCTCGTACAGTTGTTGAGTTTCTTTTTGTGACAGTATCCCTATAGCTGCTTTTTGGCTATTTTCGGGAGCTGCCACCATCTTCTTATCGACCCGGTCTCATGCTCTGAGCTGCTTTTTCGGCTGTCCTGAGCCGTGGTTGAGTTATTTCAGTAATGTCCCAGATCTAAGTTGTAAAGACCGTTCTGGTGGCTACTGATTTATTTGTCGATTTCTTGCAAGGGTTTCGTATGATCATTTCTCAACAATAAAAACTTGAGAGGTGTTGAACCTACCATTTAATGGGTTACCTTATCAGAAAATGAGGATAAACTGCAATTGCCGAAAAATTGCACCGACAGTACCTATGGTCATACAAAGAAGCAATATGGCCCAGCTCTTACAGCCAAAGATCCAGACCAAGAAAACAATAATGAAGGAGCAAGACCTGTGATGCAGGTAAGAAAATTGTACATGACCCCCATGGTGCAGATCACCCGGACAGTCTAAGTCCGTATTGACCCACATGGATATGCCTACAGCATGAGTAATCAGCATGAGGAATAACAGCCTGGGAGTCTGAGTCCTCACTTATATGAATCATTCTTGATAGGATGTTGTGAACAAAAAATTTCCGTCAGAACCACCGTCAGTCAAGTCTGTAGATATTATCTTACAGGCCAAACCCTTTATGCTGGCCGTGACAGGAGACAATCAAATATTTGGTACAGATCTGATACTCACGACAGTGGAACCAGTTAAGATGATTCAGAAACTTCTGCGATGAGTAAGAATCTGTCAGGAAACGGTTATGTTTTAACTCACTGTTTGGAACCCATAGGACCTGCATTTAGTGGAGAAACCCAATGCAATGAGTCAGAGCTTGAGTTTTCATCAGAAAATGCTGATCATCATTACATGAAAGGTTGTCAGTGCCGGTGGCACACCTAGCGGAAATCAATTTTGGATTTGTGAGACAGGCATATATTCCAGCCGTGATAATTAAATCACACTCAGCTAGTCAGCAGATCTAAAAAAAATTGGAACCTATATAAGCATGAGCAAGCCAGGTAAGATCTGTCAAAATGTGCATACAGTAAAGCAAACCACCCAGGGCCAGTCAGATAAAAATTTAATCGGAACAACAATAAAGGAAAAAGGATACCCGAGTTGGAAATGGTTTCCTTAAGTCATAATATTCATACTTGTTCCCTGAGCACCAAATCTCGAGGATGATATTTCTTTAAGGGGGTAAGGTTTGTGACAACCTGATTTTTGGCCCTTTCTTTTTCTTTTGTTTTTTCGAGGTTTTTGCGTGAGTTTTCTTTTTTCCATGGCTTTATGGTCTGGAAACTAAAGAAGATGCCCTCTTCTTTGCTTCCAGAGTGGCTTGTCCTATCCAAATCCTTCCCTAGACCCTGTCATTTCCATCCTAGCCCAAATCCCAATATTATTTTTATTGGGAATATTCCTTTTCTGTTGAAGGAATAACTCAAATTGCCTAAGGTTGTGGAGCAACCTATATTTCCATCACTCCAAAATTTCCCAAATAATTCTCACAAATTGTTAGGGTCATATCTTGATCAAATATGGCAAAACTTTTCATTGCCATGTTCAAAAATAATTCCCTAATAATTATTCTTCATTTCTATCTAGTGTGGTTTTCTCTGAAGGAAGTGCCACCTATCTTTTCTTGATTGCTCCCCAACTCCTTGGGCATGTTTATATGTCCATATAATGGCCTCATGCACCAGTTCAAATTTATTTGCCTACCCAATCTTCCTCAGTGATTTTTCAAAGTTTCTACCAGACAAAAAGCTTTGTGAAGGAAGTACTAGCTAGGGGTACCCAAATGAGTTGAAATTTTGCACACTCCTTAATGTGCTCATATTAACCCCTTCCACCCATTTGCAGCCCCATCCAATCATCTATGTGAACACAAGAGCAAATCTTTGTTCCTGGCAATATTTTCAGGTTGTGAAGCAAGTGCATTTTGTATTGCTTCAAAAATCCTGATAACCAGATCATTATTCTACCCATAAAACATCTCTCCGCCTATTTTGGCATCATTTAAATGAGCCATTTGATCACCATAATTATTGCAAGTTTCTGTCCAAAGGAAATGTTTGTGAAGCAAGTACCATGTTGGCTTTGCGAAATGGAATGATACTTGGTGAGGATCATCACATGACCAAATGACTAACCTTTGCCCAATATTAGCCCAATTGAACACTCCATGTGAGTGCATCTTGCTGATCTTCATTTCTGGACCAAATATGCAGTTGTGAAGCAACTATGACTTATCTTGGTCCATATCCCCTCAAAACCTCCAGGATCATAGTCCCTCCATAGCTAAAAACCCAGACAACTTATTTGGCCCATAGCATATCCCTGTTGATCACATTGATCTGGTAAAGTTCACTACAGTAAACTTCAGAGCTTACTAACCTTTTAACCGTAGACGTTTTCACCAATCTACCACCGTAGTTGAGACCTACCCTGGAGGAA
Source organism: Triticum dicoccoides (assembly GCF_002162155.2). Classification (NCBI taxonomy): domain Eukaryota; kingdom Viridiplantae; phylum Streptophyta; class Magnoliopsida; order Poales; family Poaceae; genus Triticum; species Triticum dicoccoides. The sequence continues at coordinate 95,279,870 of NC_041391.1, read as the reverse complement.
CTTACCACTAGACAACGTTTTGGGTGCTGTAGAGCATTTATGCCCATGTTCACGTGGTGACTACGATGCCGGCATGCCTGTGCGCACGCTCTGTGCGCTGTGATGTGTCCACAACACTATTTGTGCTGGACCCCGTCCTCTTCTCGTCGTCTTAGAGCTTGTGAGCATGTCCAGTGGCTTCCTCTCCTCGTCGTCGTCCCTCCGGACCCCTCTCCCCCTCCGGCAGCTTGCTCACCGACGCAAACTATCGCGCACCCACGGACGTACAGTGGCGGTTTGGATCCGTTCGTCGCCGTCGTCTTCCTCCCTACGTCCCTCGACCTCTTCTACCCCGTGAGCTCCTTCATGTGCATCACCGTCGCCTTCCCCCGAGCCCATGCACGAGCACGCGCGTCCGCGGCATCGGACACGCGTCCGTGGTGGTGCTAGCATGGCAGCTCCTCCCGCGGCTATTTAAGCCATCGCTGACCTCATTCGACCTCATATCTCGCCTCACCTCACTCTCAGGACCCCGCCCATGCACTTCCCCGAGCACCAGAGCCCCTCTTCGCCTTTGTTGGCCGCCATGGCCTCCGCCCCTGTTCACTCCAATTCCAGTGAACTGAAGCCCCTCTCCTCTGTCCTTCACCTCTAGTAGGTCACCCAGCCACCATAGACTCTCCCCCAGCCCTCCGTTAGTCACCGGAATCGCCATGGCCTCGTCCTCTATCTTCGGCCAAAGCCCCGTCCGCCGCGGCCACGGTTCCGCCCTACCAGAGTCTCCCTGACGTTCGTGTGGTGGTGGGACAGGTGCGCCTCGCCGTCCTGAGCACTCCGGCGGTCCAAGCTCCGCCAGAGGTGGCCCGAGTGGCCGGAGCAAGCGCCGGCGCCGGCGGCCTCTCCTCTGCTCTGCGTGCGGCGTCGGGAGAAGGAGAGAGGAAGAAGAGAAGGGAGGAGAGAGAGGGAGTGGATAAGGTGGGTCCCACCTATCGGCCACTCGGCCATTGACCAGCCCCGGCCCCGCTTTTCCACGTCACTTAAGTGGAAACGTATTCACTCGAATATGCTTTCAGTTTTCTGCCCAGACCCTTGTTTGAGAATCTTTTCATTACAGATGTGTCCCTGGCAGAAAACAAGCAATAACTTTTTAACCGTAACTCCAAATGAGGTGATTCCAAAGCCTACTTCTTCGTTTCGTCGAGCCCGTTCTGTTGGCCATGCTTTCACTATGGTTTGACAATGTGAAAATGACTTTTTTGCCCTTCCCCTATTCATCCCCTCCGAGAGAGAACCGTTTTCTCGCGATTCGTTCCGCTAGTTCCCCGCACTTCTCCCCGGTGCTTTCTTCCACCCCAGGCAAGCCACAATACCCACTTGCATGATAGTCATGCATTAGCTATGGTTTTCAACTTGAATCTTTATTAAAAGTTTGCTTGTTGAAAAGATGGTTATCATTGTTCCGGTGATGTTTAGATTTACATGTTCAGTTTTGTGCTATGTTGTCTTGTACTCTGTTATCATGTTCTACCTGCTAGTATTTCCTTTCATATGTTTATGCTTGCTAGTAGTACATGTTGATGTTGGTGATGGTCATGCTAGTTAATATGTCATGCTCAGTGGATATGAGTTATTGTTGACATGGTGGATAGTTATGTGATACCCTCATGATTATGTTGATATCATGATCATGCATTTTATCATGACTCGGCATCTTTGCACTCAAGTTAACCAGATTAAATTGAATTTGAACAACTGTTGGCTGAGTCATGGTGCCGTTGAATCGATGCTGACCAGTGCAACCACGCTTACCGGTATGGGACGGTCCTAACTGGGTCTATTGTTGTGGCTCTTGTCGGTGCCTCCGACAAGGGAAGGTTATGGGCGCGCGCTACCCCGATCAGGTAGGCAGACATAAGCCTTGTGTGCCCATTGTTGAGTTAGTTTTGGGATCCGGGTCCCAGAGTGGGACGGGCCATGACGGTGGTCGTTGTGTTTGGAGGTAGACACGGGGCCACCCATGACTTAGCCCAGAGGGGAGTTGGTTGGAGTAGCTGGGAGAGTGTCATGGCAGTAGGACGGTTTTGTCGGAACGCCATTGGTCCACCCGAATGGGAGTGCAAGGCCATGGGTTCCGTAGTGTGGGTACAGTGTACTAACCTCTGCAGAGTGTGTATTAAATATATCGATAGCCGCGCCCGTGGTTAAGGGCCCAGGTGGAAAGTTGGTTACACCATGAGTCAATGGTAATAAGAATAACTTGATTAATGACAACCCATGGTTGTGATCGTCGTAAGGATCACGGGCCAAGTATTGGTCGTGGTTGTGATCGCCGTAAGGATCACGGTTTGGGGCCAAGTGTTGGTCGGGTTGTGATCGCTGTAAGGATCACGATGGTATCGAGGATACCGAGTAGTTGTATATTCGTGATGTTGTGTGAGAGTCATGGGTAAAGATCAAGCTCCTTGTGGTCATTTACTGATCGCGACGGTATTGTTCATACCAAGATTGATTTGATACTGAGATGATCGTGTGATGTTCGAGGTTGGTAAGTGATGCATGTGTTGGTTACGAGGTAACCCGAGCAGAATAAGTGGTGCATGTAGTGTCATCATGTTGCTTGCCAGTATTGTCATATTAATATGTTCATGTTGTGTTAGTTGTATCATGTTTATGTTGGTCATGCCATGTTACTCTGATGATCTCATGATAATTCCTGTTTAACCTGTAATTGCCATGCTGTTGTCTGTCTTGATTGCTTCTGGTTATTGTGAGCTTGCAAGTACATTCAATGTACTGACCTGGCGTGTCATGCCAGTTTGCAGGTCATGCCGGATTTGATTGCTTGCTTGTCGTGGTTTCCATTCATGCGAGCTAGGATAAGCGTTCCAGCCAGAGTCCCTGCGGAGTGGAGTTCACCACCGTCGTTGTTGTTCCGCTACTAGAGTTATTCCGCTGCTTCGAGTTGTTCTGCTGCTTGCATAGAGCAACTGAGGATGGCATAGTGTCGCCGTACCGATGTTATTCAATGTAATATCGGAGACCTTGTAATCATATTCATGTAATAATAGAAAGCTGGTTTGTTCTATGCTAAGCAGTGTCGTATTCTAGAAGACTTCTCCTCGATCTCTGGGCTGGAATACGGGGCGTTCCGGTTTCTCTGAGCCGGGGTGTCACATTTATTTCGCAAAAAAACCCTATCAAACGGAGTCCAAATGGAATAAAAATGGATGGAGATTTTTTTGGAATATTTATCAATTTTGGGAAGAAGAATCAACGCGAGACAATGCCCGAGGGGGCGCGTGGCAGGGCGGTGCGCCCCAAGGGGTCAGGCTCGCCCTGGGCCCTCGTGGCCATTCCGTAAGGCAGTTGAAGCCCTTCTTTCACCACAAGAAATCTAATATCTGGATAGAAATCGTGTCCAAAGTACAACCCAATCGGAGTTAGGGATCTCCGAGAATATAAGAAACAGTAAAAGGGCAGAATCAGGAACGCAGAAACAGAGAGAGACAGAGAGGCAGATCCAATCTCGGAGGGGCTCTCGCCCCTCCCACGCCATGGAGACCATGGACCTGAGGGGAAACCCTTCTCCCATGTAGGGAGAATGTCAAGGAAGAAGAAGAAGAACAAGGGGGGCTCTCTCTCCCCCTCGCTTCCGGTGGTGTCGGAACGCCGCCGGGCGCCATCATCATCATCGCGATCTACACCAACACCTCTGTCATCTACACCAACATCTCCATCACCTTCCCCCCTCTATATTCAGTGGTCCACTCTCCCACAACCCGCTGTACCCTCTACTTGAACATGGTGCTTTATGCTTCATACTATTATCCAATGATGTGTTGCCATCCTATGATGTCTGAGTAGATTTCCGTTGTCCTATCAGTAATTGGTGAATTGCTATGATTGGTTTAATTTGCTTGTGGTTATGTTGCTGTCCTATTGTGCCCTCCGTGTCGTGCAAGCATGAGGGAATCCCTCTGTAGGGTGTTGCAATACGTTCATGATTCACTTATAGTGGGTTGCTTGAGTGACAGAAGCATAAAGCCGAGTAAGGGGGTTGTGGCATATGGGATAAAGGGGACTCGATACTTTAGTGCTATGGTTGGGTTTTACCTTAATGATCTTTAGTAGTTTCGGATGCTTGCTAGAGTTCCAATCATAAGTGCATATGATCCAAGAAGAGAAAGTATGTTAGCTTATGCCTCTCCCACATAAAACTTGCTATCGGTCTAGTAAAGTAGTCAATTTCTTAGGGACAATTTCACAACTCTTACCACCACTTTTCCACACTCGCTATATTTACTTTATTGTTTCTTTATCTAAACAGCCCATAGCTTTTATTTACGTGCTCTTTATTGTCTTGCAACCCTATCCAACAACACCTACATAGTACTTCTAGTTTCATACTTGTTCTGGATAAAGAAAACGCTAAGTGTGCGTGGAGTTGTATCGGTGGTCGATAGAACTTGAGGGAATATTTGTTCTACCTTTAGCTCCTCGTTGGGTTTCACAGTATTACTTATCGAAATAAGCTACAATTGATCCCCTATACTTGTGGGTTATCAAGACCTTTTTCTAGCGTCGTTGCCGGGGAGTCATAGCGTGGGGTGAATATTCGTGTGTGTGCTTGTTTTCTTTATCACTAAGTAATTTTTATTTGTTGTTCTTAGTTGTTCCCTATCTTTAGTTATGGATATGGAACACAAAATAACAAAAAAATTAGGTGTACTTGCTACTCATGGAGATGGGGAACCTCCTAAAACCCTCGATTCTCATTATGTGAAAGATATTATGTACTACTTTGATAATCCTGAGAAAACCCCATTCAATTATGTTATGGGAGACACGTTAGATCAACGTGAATACTTTAGGGATTATCGCTTGACACAAAAAGGGAAACCATTATGGGATAGAATTCATATGTTGCATTGGTATGCTCATCAACTATGCTTGAGATATGATTATACTTGTTGCTCTAGGATCAAGGCTCCACACCTATCCTTTTCATGCAAATTTAATGATAATAAAACCTTGGCTTCTTATGCTAATGGTATATATGATTACTATGATGTGGAACAAATATAAGAATTCATTGCTTTTATTGGCGCTTATGAAATTGAATCTTTGTTTAAAACGTGTGAAAATCTTGATGATGCTGTTTACAGATCTGAAAATTTTGCTATACTTAAATATTGCTATGAGAATTATGAATTCAATTCCGATATTGATGCATTTATTGAGGAAGTCTCCGCTGTCCAAGAAGAGACTAATATTTTGCAGGAGTCGACGGAAGAAGGAATTGATGAAACTGTGAGCTCATTGGATGAAAAAGATGATGAGGAGAGCGAAGAACAAAAGGAGGAAGAGCGGATTAGCTACCTGTGCCCAACTTTAATGAGAGTAACTCTTCAACTCATACATTGTTTAATTCCCCTTCATGCGTTCCGAAGGATGATTGCTATGATGATTGTTATGATCCCGTTGATTCTCTTGAAATACCCCTTTTTGATGATGCTTCCTATGCTTGTCGCCAAGATGCCAATATGAATTATGCTTATGGAGATGAACTTGCTATAGTTCCTTATGTTAAACATGAAATTGTTCCTATTGCACCCGCACATAATAGTCCTATTATCTTTTTGAATTCTTCAAACTGCACTATATCGGAGAAGTTTGCTCTTATTAAGGATTATGTTGATGGGTTGCATTTTACCGTTGCACATAATGATTTGGTAGATATCATATGCACGTGCATGCTGCTCCAACTTGCAATTATTATGAGAGAGGAACTACATCTCCGTCTCTTTATGTTTCCAACACGATAAAATTGCAAGAATCTACTTATACTATGCATTGGCCTTTACTTGGTGTGCATGAATTGTTCTTTTATGACATGCCGATGCATAGGAAGAGAGTTAGACTTTGTTGTTGCATGATATATGTTACTTTGTGCTCACTACTAAATCACAAATCATTGTTAATTAAAATTTTCTTTGATATACCTTGGGATCCGGGTGGATTCATTACTTGAGCACTATATGCCTAGCTTAATGGCTTTAAAGAAAGCGCTGCCAGGGAGACAACCCGGAAGTTTTAGAGAGTCATTTATTTCTGTTGAGTTCTTTTATAAAGTTTAAAAACAAAAAAAATAAAGAGGGGAACCCAAAACTTTTCAAAAAGGAAAGTGAAAGTGAGAAAGACAAGCATTGCTGAAGTAGGGGAGCTCCTTGAACTTTGTTCATGCTCACGAAAACTTTGTGAATCTTAATTACAGAAACTTTTCATAAAAAATAACTATACCCTTGTACAATACCATTGTATTATAAAAATAATGTTCCAAGGTTTGCCTTTAGGATGTTTACAATGCTTGTTGGTTTGTGCGGTGCAGGACAGAAACTTTGGCTGTAGTGCGCGATTTTACATTTTTTTACTGGAACGTCAAACGGTTCTGAAACTTTTTGCACTGTCTTTCTATACAAATTGTTTATTTTTCCTATTTTTTTAGAATTTTTGTGGTAACAGAAGTATGGTGAATGTTCTGATTGCTACAGACTGTTCCGTTTTTGACAGATTCTGTTTTTGATGCATAGTTTACTTGTTTTGATGAAACTATCAATTTCTATCAGTGAATTAAGCCATGGAAAAGTTATATTACAGTAGCTATAATTCAAAAACAAAATATGAATTGGTTTGCAACAGTACCTAGAGTGGTGATTTGCTTTATTATACTAACGGATCTTACCGAGTTTCTGTTGAAGTTTTGTGTGGATGAAGTGTTCGATGATCGAGAAGGTCTCGATATGAGGAAAAGGAGGAGAGGCAAGAGGTCAAGCTTGGGGATGCCCAAGGCACCCCAAGTAAATATTGAAGGAGAATCAAGCGTCTAAGCTTGGGGATGCCCCAGAAGGCATCCCCTCTTTCTTCAACAAGTATCGGTATTTTTTCGGATTCCTTTCGTTCATGCGATATGTGCAAATCTTGGAGCGTCTTTTGCATTTAGTTTTCACTTTTCTTTTATGCACCATGCTGGTATGAGATAGTACTTGGTTGATTTATAGAATGCTCACTGCACATCACTTAAATATTTTGAGTATGGCTTCATAGAATGCTTCGTGTGCTTCACTTATACCTTTTGAAGTTTGGATTGCCTGTTTCTCTTCACATAGAAAACCGCCATTTGTAGAATGCTCTTTTGCTTCACTTATATTTGTTAGAGTGTGGGCATATCTTTTGTAGAAAGAATTAAACTCTTTTGCTTCACTTATATCTATTTAGAGAGATGACAGGAATTGGTCATTCACATGGTTAGTCACAAAATCCTACATAAAACTTGTAGATCACTGAATATGATATGTTTGATTCCTTGCAATTATAGAGAAGATAATATGTGGGAGGTACTAGTAGATGGTTGTGTTTAGTAAGGATATTGGTGTTAAGGTTTGTGATTCCCGAACCATGCACGTATGGTCTCCTAACTATGTAACCAAATTGGCGCGCATTGTATTTTGATTGTTTATCTTTGCATGAAGGTCGGGGGCGCTAGATGGTTAACTCCTACCAACCTCCCCCCCTAGGAGCATGCGTAGTAGTACTTTGCTTCGAGGGCTAATAAACTTTTGGAACAAGTATATGAGTTCTTTATGACTAATGTGAGTCCATGGATTATACGCACTCTCACCCTTCCATCATTGCTAGCCTCTTCGATACCGTGCATTGCCCTTTCTCACCTCGAGAGTTGGTGAAAACTTCGCCGGTGCATCCAAACCCCGTGATATGATACACTCTATCACACATAAGCCTCCTTATATCTTCCTCAAAACAGCCACCATACCTACCTATTATGGCATTTCCATAGCCATTCCGAGATATATTGCCATGCAACTTTCATCATCATCATATACATGACTTGAGCATTCATTGTCATATTGCTTTGCATGATCGTAAGATAGCTAGCATGATGTTTTTATGGCTTGTCCGTTTTTTGATGTCATTGCTATGCTAGATCATCGCACATCCTTGTACACCACCGGAGGCATTCATATAGAGTCATATCTTTGTTCTAGTATCGAGTTGTAATATTGAGTTGTAAGTAAATAAAAGTGTCATGATCATCATTATAGAGCATTGGCCCCCAAAGAAGTCCACCCAAAAGAAAAAAAAGAAAAAAGGGGCAATGTTACTATCCTTTTACCACACTTGTGCTTCAGAGTAGTACCATGTTCTTCATATATAGAGTCTCCTATATTGTCACTTTCATATACTAGTGGGAATTTTCATTATAGAACTTGGCTTGTATATTCCGATGCTGGGCTTCCTCAAATGCTTGAGGTCTTCATGAGCAAGAAAGTTGGATGCACACCCACTTAGTTTCAGTTTGAGCTTTCATACACTTATAGCTCTAGTGCATCCGTTGCATGGCAATCCCTATTCCTCGCATTGACATCAATTGATGGGCATCTCCATAGCCCGTGGATTAGCCGCGTCGATGTGAGACTTTCTCCCTTTTTGTCTTCTCCACACAACCTCCACCATCATACTCTATTCCACCTATAGTGCTATATCCATGGCTTGCACTCATGCATTGCGTGAGGGTTGAAAACGCTGAAGTGCGTTAAAAAGTATGAACCAATTGCTTGGCTAACACCGGGATAGGCATGAGGGGTACCTTGTGTTAAGAAAAGGGAGCAAAAAAGACTATATGATTTTGTAGGGATAACGTTCTGTAAGCATTGATATTTTGAAAGGCATGATTGTTTGTTGGGATGCCCGAATTATTATTGTTTTTATGTCAAATGATAGACTATTGCCTTGAATCACTTGTGTCTTAATATTCAATCCATGATTAGATTACATGATCAAGATTATGCTAGGTAGCATTCCACATCAAAAATTATCTTTTTTTATCATTTACCTACTCGAGGACGAGCAAGAATTAAGCTTGGAGATGCTGATATGTCTCCATCCTATCTATAATATTTGATTGTTCCATGCCAATATTCTACAACTTCCATATACTTTTGGCAACTTTTTATACTATTTTTGGGACTAACATATTGATCCAGTACCCAGTGTCAGTTCCTGTTTGTTGCATGTTTTTTGTTTCACAGAAAACCCATATCAAATGGAGTCCAAACGGAATAAAAACAGACGGAGATTTTTTTTGGAATATTTATGAATTTTGGAAAGAAGAATCAACGCGAGACGATGCCTGAGGGGGCCACGAGGATGGGGCGCGCCCAGGGCCCTCGTGGCCACTCTGTAAGGCAGTAGGAACCCTTCTTTGACCGCAAGAAAGATAATATCCAGATAGAAATCGTGTCCAAAGTACAACCCAATTGGAGTTACGGATCTCCGGGAATATAAGAAACGGTGAAAGGGCAGATTTAGGAACGCAGAAACAGAGAGAGACAGAGAGACAGATCCAATCTCGGAGGGGCTCTTGCCCCTCCCATGCCATGGACACCATGGACCAGAGGGGAAATCCTTCTCCCATCTACGGAGAAGGTCAAGGAAGAAGATGAAGAAGAAGAAGGGGGGCTCTCTCCCCCTTGCTTCCGGTGGCGCCGTAACGCCGTGGGGGCCATCATCATCACCGCGATCTACACCAACACTTCCTTCCCCCCTCTATATTAAGTGGTCCACTCTCCCGCAACCCAATGTACCCTCTACTTGAACATGGTGCTTTATGCTTCATATTATTATCCAATGATGTGTTGCCATCCTATGATGTCTGAGTAGATTTTCGTCGTCCTATCAGTAATTGCTAAATTGCTATGATTGGTTTAATTTGCTTGTGGTTATGTTGCTGTCCTATTGTGCCCTCCGTGTCGCGCAAGCGTGAGGGATTCCCGTTGTAGGGTGTTGCAATATGTTCATGATTGGCTTATAGTGGGTTGCTTGAGTGACAGAAGCATAAACCCGAGTAAGGGGGTTGTGGCATATGGGGTAAAGGGGACTTGATACTTTAATGCTATGGTTGGGTTTTACCTTAATGATCTTTAGTAGTTTCGGATGCTTGCTAGAGTTCCAATCATAAGTGCATATGATCCAAGAAGAGAAAGTATGTTAGCTTATGCCTCTCCCACATAAAACTTGCTATCGGCCTAGTAAAGTAGTCAATTGCTTAGGGACGATTTCACAACTCTTAGCACCACTTTTCCAAACTCGCTATATTTACTTTATTGTTTCTTTATCTAAACATCCCCTAGCTTTTATTTACGTGCTCTTTATTATCTTGCAAACCTATCCAACAACACCTACATAGTACTTCTAGTTTCATACTTGTTCTAGGTAAAGCGAACGCTAAGCATGCGTAGAGTTGTATTGGTGGTCGATAGAACTTGAGGGAATATTTTTTCAACCTTTAGCTCCTCGTTGGGTTCGACACTCTTACTTATCGAAAGAGGCTAGAATTGATCCCCTATACTTGTGGGTTATCAGGGGCGAAAGTTAAAATGGGCTGGAATATATTGGACGGCCAGGATGACGCTAACGGGCCTAATTCGGATAGGCCATAACGGGCCATGGGTTAGCGGGCTGTAAATGGGCTATATGCGAACAGGCCGTTAACAGGCTTTCCGTGGGCCGGCCCGCCACCTTTTTACCAAGTCTAAAGGTCCGGCCTTTTCATAGGAATGGGCCTATGTTGGGCCGTGCCACGTGTTGACATATCATAGGCGCCTTCGGTCCAATGAGGGGATGACATCTGTCCCAACGGTGAGCCGACACGTGTTTCCTCCAGCCAATGGTGATTTTACACATGGAAAATCCCCATTGGTCAGGGCTGTTGACTGGTTACCGGATCCAAAACCGGACCCCATAGCTTAATGGCGTTCTGTTATGGTGGATGCCACGTGTCGGTCACCCTTGATGAAAGCACTTCTATGACGCGCGATTTATCGTCATGGAAGTGGACACTTCGTGATGATAATTTTGGTAATGTCATGGAACACTTCTACGACATCACGGCTATGACTATCTTGATTCTGTCATAAAATCATCATGGATGTACATGCATGACAAAAAAAACGACCTACTATGACAAACACGTATCATCATGGAAGTGTATTTTTTTGTAGTGCATCTAGGCCCACTAGTTCCCCCGGGGGGTCCGGTTACCCTTTGGCACTCCGGTTTTATCCGAAACACTTCTGGTGTCCGAATATAGTCGTCCAATATATCAATATTTATGTCTCGACCATTTCGAGACTCCTTGTCATGTCTGTGATCATATCCCGGACTCCGAACAATCTTCGATACATCATATCACATAAACTCATAATACCCTACGGGTTCGAGAACTATGTAGACATGACCGAGACACGTCTCCGGTCAATAACCAATAGCGGAACCTAGATGCTCATATTGGTTCCTACATATTCTACAAAGATCTTTATCGGTCAAACCGCACAACAACATATGTCGTTCCCTTTGTCATCGGTATGTTACTTGCCTGAGATTCGATCGTCGGTATCTCAATACCTAGTTGAATCTCGTTACCGACAAGTCTCTTTACTCATTCTGTAATACTTCATCCCACACCTAAATCATTAGTCACAATGCTTGCAAGGCTTATAGTGATGAGTATTACCGAGGGGGCCCAGAGATACCTCTCCGAAACATGGAGTGACAAATCCTAATCTCGATCTATGCCAACCCAACAAACACTTTCGGAGACACCTGTAGAGCACCTTTATAATCACCCATTTACGTTGTGATGTTTGGTAGAACACAAAGTGTTCCTCCGGTATTCGGGAGTTGCATAATCTCATAGTCTGAGGAACTTGTATAAGTCATGAAGAAAGCAGTAGCAATGAAGCTGACACTATCATAATGCTAAGCTAACAGATGGGTCATGTCCATCACATCATTCTCCTAATGATGTGATCCCGTTCATCAAATGACAACACATGTCTATGGTTAGGAAACATAACCATATTTGATTAACGAGCTAGTCAAGTAGAGGCATACTAGGGACTATATGTTTTGTCTATGTATTCACACATGTACTATGTTTCCGGTTAATACAATTCTAACATGAATAAGAAACATTTATCATGAATTAAGGAAATAAATAATAACTTTATTATTGCCTCTAGGGCATATTTCCTTCAGTCTCCCACTTGCACGAGAGTCAATAATCTATATCACATAGTAATGATTCTAACACCCATGCAGCTTTGGTGCTGATCATGTTTTGCTCGTGGAAGAGGCTTAGTCAACGGGTATGCAACATTCAAATTCGTGTTTATCCTGCAAATCTCTATGTTCCCTTCTGACACTTGATGACTGATGGAATTGAAGCGTCTCTTGATGTGCTTGGTTCTCTCATGAAATCCGGATTCCTTTGTGAAGGCAATTGCACCAGTATTGTCACAAAAGATTTTCATTGGACCCCATGCACTAGGTATGACACCTTGATCAGATATGAACTCCTTCATGCAAACTCCTTCATTTGATGCTTCCGAAGCAGCAATGTACTCCTCTTCACACGTAGATCCCGCCACGACACTCTGCTTGGAACTGCACCAACTGACAGCTCCTCCATTCAATAAAAGTGCGTATCTAGTTTGCGACTTAGAGTTATCCGGATCAGTGTCAAAGCTGTCATCGACGTAACCATTTACAACGAGCTCTTTTTCACCTCCATAAACAAGAAACATATCCTTAGTCCTTTTAAGGTATTTTAGGATGTTCTTGACCGCTGTCCAGTGCTCCACTCCGGGATTACTTTGGTACCTCCCTGCTATGCTTATAACAAGAGATACATTAGGTCTGGGACACATCATTGCATACATGATAGAACCTATGTCTAAAGCATAGGGAATGACTTTCATTTTCTCTCTATCTTCTGCAGTGGTCGGGCTTTGAGTCTGACTCAACTTCACACCGTGCAACACAGGAAAGAACCCTTTCTTTGACTGGTCCATTTTGAACTTCTTCAAAACTTTATCAAGGTCTGTGCTTTGTGAAAGTCGAATTAGGTGTCTTGATCTATCTCTATAGATCTTGATGCCCAATATGTAAGCAGCTTCTCCGAGGTCTTTCATAGAAAAACTCTTACTCAGCTATCCCCTTATGTTATCCAGAAATTCTATATCATTTCCAATCAACAATATGTCATCTACATATAAGGTTAGAAATGCTACAGAGCTCCCACTCACTTTCTTGTAAATACATGCTTCTCCAAAAGTCTATATAAAACCATATGCTTTGATCACACTATCAAAGCGTTTATTCCAACTCCGAGAGGCTTGCACTAGTCCATAAATGGATCGCTGGAGCTTGCACACTTTGTTAGCACCCTTTGGATCGAAAAAACCTTCTGTTGCATCATACACAACTCTTCTCCCAGAAATCCATTCAGGAATGCAGTTTTGACATCCATTTGCCAAATTTAATAATCACAAAATGCAGCAATTGCTAACATGATTCGGACAGACTTAAGCATCGCCGCGGGTGAGAAAGTCTCATCGTAGTCAACTCCTTAAACTTGTCGAAAACCTTTCTAAACAAGTCGGGCTTTGTAAAAAATAACATTACCATCTGCGTCAGTCTTCTTCTTAAAGATCTATTTATTTTCTATGGCTTGCCGATCATCGGGCAAGTCCACCATAGTCCACACTTTGTTCTCATACATGGATCCCATCTCAGATTTCATGGCTTCAAGCCATTTTGCGGAATCTGAGCTCATCATCGCTTCCTCATAGTTCATAGGTTCATCATGGTCTAGTAACATGACTTCCATAACAGGATTACCGTAACACTCTGGTGCGAATCTTACTCTGGAAGACCTATGAGGTTTGATACTAACTTGATCTGAAGCTTCATGATAATCATCATTAGCTTCCTCACTAATTGGTGTAGGAATCACGGGAACTGATTTATGTGATGAACTACTTTCCAATAAGGGAGAAGGTACAACTACCTCATCAAGTTCTACTTTCCTCCCACTCACTTCTTTTGAGAGAAACTCCTTCTATAGAAAGGATCCACTTTTAACAACAAAGATTTTGCCTTCGGATCTGTGATAGAAGGTGTACCCAACAGTTTCCTTTGGGTATCTATGAAGACGCACTTCTCCGATTTGTATTTGAGCTTATCAAGTTGAGGCTTTTTCACATAAGCATCGCAGCCCCAAACTTTAAGAAACAACAACTTTCGTTTCTTGCCAAACCACAGTTCATAAGGCGTCATCTCAATTGATTTTGATAGTGCCCTATTTAAAGTGAATGCAGCAGTCTCTAAAGCGTAACACCAAAACAATAGCGGTAAATCAGTAAGAGACATCATAGATCGCTCCATATCTAATAAAGTACAGTTAAGACGTTCGGACACACCATTTCGCTGTGGTGTTCCAGGTGGCATTAATTGTGAAACTATTCCATGTTGTTTCAAATGAAGGCCAAACTTGTAACTCGAATATTCTCCTCTATGATCATATCATAGAAACATTATTTTCTTGTTACGATGATTTTCCACTTCACTCTGAAATTCTTTGAACTTATCAAATGTTTCAGTCTTATGCTTCATTAAGCAGATATAACCATATCTGCTCAAATCATCTGTGAAGGTAAGAAAAAACGATACCCACCACGAGCATCAATACTCATTGGACTACATACATCAGTATGTATTATTTCCAACAAGTCAGTAGCTCGTTCTATTGTTCCGGAGAACTGAGTTTTAGTCATCTTGCCCATAAGGCACGGTTCGCAAGCACCAAGTGATTCATAATCAAGTGATTCCAAAATTCCATAAGCATGGAGTTTCCTCATGTGCTTTACACCGATATGACCCAAACATCAGTGCCCCAAATATGTTGCACTATCATTATTAAACTTCAATCTTTTGGCTTCAACACTATGAATATGTGTATCACTACTATCGAGATTCAACAAAAATAGACCACTCAGCAGGGGTGCATGATCATAAAAGATATTACTCATATAAATAGAACAACCATTATTCTCTGATTTAAATGAATAACCGTCTCGCATTAAACAAGATCCAGATATAATGTTCATGCTCAACACTGGCAGCAAATAACAATTATTCAGGTCTGAAACTAATCCCAATGGTAGATGTAGATGTAGTGTGCCGACCGCAATCACATCGACTTTGGACCCATTTCCCACGCGCATCATCACCTCGTCCTTAGCCAATCTTCGCTTAATCCGTAGCCCGTGTTTCGAGTTGCAAATATGAGCAATAGAACCAGTATCAAATACCCAGGCGCTACTGCGAGCATTAGTTAAGTACACATCAATAACATGTATATCAAATATACCTTCACTTTGACATCCTTCTTATCCGCCAAATACTTGGGGCAGTTCCACTTCCAGTGACCAGTCTCTTTGCTGTAGAAGCACTCAGTTTCAGGCTTAGGTCTAGACTTGGGTTTCTTCTCTTGAGCAGCAACATTTTTGCCGTTCTTCTTGAAGTTCCCTTTTCTTCCCTTTGCCCTTTTTCTTGAAACTATGGTCTTATTGACCATCAACACTTGATGCTCCTTTTTGAATTCTACCTCAGCGGCCTTTAGCATTGCGAAGAGCTCGGGAATAGTCTTGTTCATCCCTTGCATATTATAGTTCATCACGAAGCCTTTATAGCTTGGTGGCAGTGATTGAAGAACTCTGTCAATGACACAATCAACTAGAAGATCAACTCCCAGTTGATTCAAGTGATTATGGTACCTAGACATTCCGAGTATGTGTTCACTGACAGAACTATTCTCCTCCATTTTGTAGTAGTAGAACTTCTTGGAGACATCATATCTCTCAACTCGTACATTTGCTTGAAATATTAACTTCAACTCTTGGAAAATATCATATCCTCCATGACGTTCAAAACGTCTTTGATGTCTCGATTCTAAGCCGTAAAGTATGGCACACTGAGCTATTGAGTAGTCATCAGCTTTGCTCTGCCAGACGTTCTTAACGTCATCAGTAGCATCTGCAGCAGGCCTAGCATCTCTCGGTGCTTCCAGGACGTATTTCTTCTGTGCAACAATGAGGATAATCCTTAAGTTACGTACCCAGACCATGTAGCTGCTGCCATCATCTTTCAATTAGCTTTCTCTAGGAGTGCATTAAAATTAAAAGGAACAGTAGCACGGGCCATTGATCTACAACAACATAGACATGCAAAATACTATCAGGTACTAAGTTCATGATAAATTAAAGTTCAATTAATCATATTACTTAAGAACTCCCACTTAGATAGACATCCCTCTAATCGTCTAAGTGATCACGTGATCCAAATCAACTAAACCATGTCCGATCATTGCGTGAGATGGAGTACTTTTCAATGGTGAACATCACTATGTTGATATACATCTACTATATGATTCACGCTCGACTTTTCGGTCTCACTGTTCCAAAGCCATATTTGCATATGCTAGGCTCGTCAAGTTTAACCCGAGTATTCTGCATGTGCAAAACTGGCTTGCACCCATTGTATGTGAACGTAGAGCTTATCACACTTGATCATCACGTGGTGTCTCGGCACGACGAACTGTAGCAACGGTGCATACTCGGCACTACAAAAAAAAGACACATCCATGACATTTTGGGCCGAACGAATTTTTTTTTCTGTCATACATATGACACTTCTATGACAATAATTGTGACAAAACCCGGTATCATCATAGATGTGGTGGGATCCTACTTCTATGAAAAAAAATCATGACAGAAAATGGGCTTTTCATCCTGGGCGGGCCGGAGACGCAGCTGCATGACATTCTTTGGGTCGTCCATGACGGAAAAACCGTGGTAGAAGCGAGGGCGAGGAAAATTTCGGGGAGTTCCTGGTTAGGGTGGGTGGTCGGGGGCCAAGCGATGCGCGTTTCTCTCGTACACGTACGCGCGTTTGTGCGAGGCATTGGCTCTAACTGAACCCGAGCGAGGCGTTGGGCTCTAACTGAACCGGAGCGAATGCACTACAGGCTACACGTTACTGAACCCGAGAGATTGATTCGTTCGCTACTGCTGCTAACTGAAGCCGATCGATGCTGCCTCTATGGAT
>NC_041391.1:95212604-95262383 GCF_002162155.2 Triticum dicoccoides | reverse complement strand
GTGAACGGTGGGAGTGGATGAACATGACCTGTGGCATTGCCTCTGGATGAACAGGACCCCGTGGAGGGCTGGATGAACAGGACGACCCCGTGGAGGGATGGATGAACAGTAGAAGGTGGAGGGGTGGATGAACAGTAGCCCGTGGAGAGGTGGTTGAACAGGAGCCCGTGGAGAGGGTGGTTGAACAGTAGCCGACGGAGTAGCGCGCGGTGGAGGCTGGATGAACAGGAGCCCATGGATGAACAGGAGCCCATGGAGGCTGGAGGAGGTCGACGGTGGATGAATAGTAGCCCGTGGAGGCTGGAGGAGGTCGACGGTGGAGATGAATAGTATCCCGTGGAGTCCCGTTTTGCGGTACGCCACACCCCTCCCAATGAACAGGGCCCCTGTTTCGACCGTAGCGCTCCAACACAAGTCCGTTTCGTCCGTTTTGCGGTACGTCACACCCCTCCCGATCAACAGGACCCTCGTTTCGACCGTAGGAGGTCCGTTTCCTCCGTTTTGCGGTACGCCAAACCCCTCCCGATGAACAGGATCCCGTTTCGAACGCGGTCGGTCGAACACAAGGCCGTTTCCTCTGTTCTGTGGTATGCCAGGCCTCGTTTCCATCGCACGTTCCATCCACGCCCTCTCGATGAACACGACGACGCATTCCGTTCCGACCCAGCCGGCTGGCTCCCCATGAACACGATGACGACACTGTTTCTCCGTTCCGACCCAGCCATATACACGAGCCCTGGCCGTACGTATATATGCGCGAGTAGGCGTTCAAGACCCCGCCCGTATGTACATATATGTGTCCGTATTTTCTTTCTTGCACCCTGGCCGTTGTACGTACCTGTACATGCTACGTGCGCGCCTCTACTACGACACGTGCGCGCCTCTACTACGAAAGATGCGTGCCTCAACATCCACCAGTATGTATGTACACGTTCACGACCAGAATGACAATGCTACGTATGCTTCGACCAGGTGGGTCCCGAGTGTCAGGCACTTCCTTGCGTGTGAAGATGTAGCTGGTGGGTCCCAGCAATCAGGGGGACGAATCGGTTTTTTGCCCGGACGCACTTCCTTGCGTAAGAAGATGTAGCTGGTGGGTCCCAGCAGTCAGGGGGAAATGGTTTTTCACGAAATACGGTGGCCTGTCCAGTGGGTCCCTGCTGTCAGGTGGAGGAATAATTATTTTGCGTGTAATAAGGAGGTACTTCCTTGCTGCGGCCGTGAACCCAGCTGTCAGCCTCTCCACGTATAGTCCACTTCAGATGCATGTCGGTCGTTGACCACGTTGACCAGGCCGCACTGAGAGCACCAGGGCGGTGGACGACGGTGAGGCCTAGGAAGGGAATGACACGGAGGCATGGAAGACTCAGTAGTTGTTTCCCACGCGGAGGGGAGTACGACTCTACGAGGGTTTACTTGTTCGTCTGCCGTCGCCGGAGAATAACAGTAGGTGTGGGTGTGTAGAGGGATGGCTAGCCCAGCGATGGGAGTACGATGGGGCGGTGACGCCTGCGGGGCAGCACAGCCGGCCGCGAGAAGGAGGGAGCAGGCAGTCCCGTCGGCGCTTGTTTGAGCGGCTGGAGCAGGAAGAGCGGAGATTTAAGAAGCACGACGGCCGTTGGATGGACATCCAACAGTCACTGCTTGTGCGTCAACCTTTTTTAGAAAAGCCTCAAATCTGTGGAAAACAGCATACAACCCATCTGCCATTATTTCTAATAATTTACAGCCCTTTGCTAATTCTTAAGGTTTTTTTGGAGCCCATATTCTTTTTGTTAGCATTACATCCCATATTGTGGCCACAGTTAAAAAATTATATGAAATTTTGCATATTTCGGTGCGGTCCAAACTGTTTTTAATCCCGAAATTTCGAGTCACATTCAAACTGATTTTAAAAATAAGTGTATATCAATATAAAATCCAACAATTTGTCCACGCATAAAAATCAATGCAGTTTAAAATCTCGAAATGAAAAAAAAGAAATTTGAAACTAATTGCCAGTTTGATGTGTTTTAAAAATGTATAGCCCATTTCTCATTACTGATAGGCCATTTTCTCGGCCAGCCGAATGAAGCTCCCCTCGTCTTAAAAGATTTGCAGCCCAACAGGCCTGACAAAGCGACTTACTTGGAAAATCACAAAAAAGCTGGGCTGTGGCCGTGGACCCAGCTGCGGCCGTTGACCTAGCTGTCAGCCTCTCCACGTACAGTACTCTTTCGATGGAAGTCGGTCGTTGACCACATTGACCACGCCGCATCGAGAGCACCAAGGCGGTGGACGAAGGCGAGGCCTAGGAAGGGGAAGACACGGAGCCAGGGAAGACACGGCAGTGGATGCCCACGCGGAGAGGAGTACGAGGGTTCACTGGTTCGGCTGCGGCGTGAGGCTGTCGTCGCCGCAGAATAACAGGGGGTGTGGGTGAGTAGAGGGATGACCTGGGCCAGCGGTGGGAGTAGTAGGGGGCGGTGAGGCCTCCGCAGCATTACAGCCGGTCACGAGAGGCAGGAGCACGCGGCACGACCGGCGCTGCTTTGGGCGGCTGGAGCAACAAGACCAGAGGTTGAAGAAGCACTATGGTCGTTGGATGGACATCGTACAGTCACTGGAGCTAGAATCGTTCATATTAACTAAGTTGACAAAGCCCTCCATCCTCGTCAACTTAGTAGGCCCACAAGTCAGCCACCCACTATGGTGGGTCCCATCTAGCAGGGGAGTATTCATTTTTTTGTGCGTAATAATGAGGCACTTCCTTGCATGCGAAGGTGGGTCTGACCTGTCAGCGGGGGGGGGGGACATTTTTTCACGAAATATAGAAGCCCTTTCCACATACAGTCCACGTACAGTGCGTAATAAGGAGGAACTTTCCTTGCCTGCCACCATGGACCTCGTGGGTCCCAGCCATCAGGCTCTCAATGTACAGTCCTCTGCCGATGATTCTCGTATGTTGACCACGCCGCGCCGAGCGCACCGAGGCGGTGGACGACGGCGAGGCCCCAGACTGGAACGACCCGGAGACAGGGAAGACGCGGCAGTGGAGTCGCAGATGGTGAGGAGTGGGAAACTTGACTAGTTCGGGTGCGGGGTTGGCCTATGAGGGAGTCCTGGATAAGGGGGTATCCGGACAGCCGGACTATATTCATCGTCCGGACTATAGAAGAGTCAAGATACAAGACTCGAGACTTCGGCCCGTGTCCGGATGGGACTCTCCTTTGCATGGAGGACAAGCTTGGCGATCCGAATATTATGAGGGAGTCCTTAGAAGGCCGATCACAATTACAATCATACCATCATAGGCTAGCTCTTAGGGTTTAGCCTCTACGATCTCGTGGTAGATCTACTCTTGTACTATACATATGTTCAATATTAATCAAGCAGTAAGTAGGGTTTTACCTCCATCGAGAGGGCCCGAACCTGGGTAAACATTGTGTCCCTTGCTTCCTGTTACCATCATCCTAAGACGCACAGATCGGGACCCCCTACCCAAGATCCGCCAGTTTTGACACCGAAATTGGTGCTTTCATCGAGAGTTCCTCTGTGTTGTCGCTTCAAAGGCTCGATGGATCGTCTCGTTGTAGAGGACGACATCACCTCTGGGGAAGCGCTGGCTGTAGGACAGACTCTCCGGCTTGGCGGCTTCGTTATTACCGCCCCATCGGCTATCGCGCCGATGATGGCCTCTCGGGTCATCACGCATAACCTTTGCATCGATTTGGAGCTTTCCGAACAGATGGATCCGATAGAGCTCTCCTCTTTTAACGATCTCTTGGATCGCATCGCCGCTTTGGGAGTCGCTACAGACTACGACCTGATTGGGCTTAAACTCGACCAGAGGGACATTAGATCCCCGCCGGCCACCCATGAGATAGCAGTAGTGGAGGAACCACATGTGGGTTGCCCCTCAACTTTGAGGAAGAATTATGTCCGGATCACCGAACTCAGTGAGCCGAACATCCACCCAAAGGAAGACATGACCCAGGTCCCGGACTTAGAATCAGGCATTGGGCCGAAGGGATTAGGTAATACTCCAGATCCCGATATGTCAAGCTCGGTACTTCCCGTGACCCCGAGCGTCAGATCGGATAGGAATCCGGATTCAGCCAACGACGCCCGCTCGGACTTAAACAATCTCTCCCATATCAGGCAGGAGCCCCAGGAGACGGTACACCCTTACTGGGCCAGATTTCTCCTTGCTCTTAATAAGGTCAAGGACTGCCACAAGGAGGATCTAGTCTCTCTTTTCTGTAGAAACTGCACGAACAAAGGACTCGTTAATGCTATAAGTCGCTGTGAAATAGTGCACTTTATGGGAAGAATGGCTCAGCGGGCCATGTAAGCTTCACAGCACACCGGATGCAACACCGACCCATAGTCTTAGAGCATGTTGGTTACTCTGGTAGGTAGCTAAGAGTGGCGAGGATCTCCTCGAGAGCCATAAAGCAGAACCACATCCCGCCAAGGAACACAATACGGTACTAACAGTCTTCGAGACCTTCGCCTCAAACAATAGGCGCAAGCGAGCGCATCGAAGCTCCGCTGAAATTTGCCATGTGGCAAAAATAAATCCGTGGAATGCCACTGCTATAACCTTCAATGCCAGTGACGAACCCCAATTCCAGTCCATCCGGGCGCCGGCCGCTCTGGTCCTCAGCCCAATAGTGGAAGGCTTTCGGCTCACTCAAGTACTCATGGACGGCGGAAACGGATTAAACCTAATCTACGAAGAAACACTCAAGAAGATGGAGATTGACAAAAGCCGCATTGAACAAAGCGGCACAACCTTCAGGGGAATTACCCCTAGTCGGGAGGCACGATGTGCGGGAAAAATCACACTCGATGTAGTATTCGGCACCCCAGAGAATTACAGGTCCGAAGAAATCACCTTCCAAGTGGCTCCTTTCAACAGCGGATACCACGCCCTTCTAGGGCGGGACGCATTTGCAAGCTTTCAAGCCATACCCCATTACGGGTATATGAAGCTTAAAATGCCCGGACCCAATGGAATCATCACTCTAGCTAGTGATCCGGATGTCACACTCCACGCCGAAAACAAAACCACATCACTAGCCTTGCAAGCACTATCCGAAGCCCTAGCGGCAGAAGAATTAACAATGCTGCGCGCCACCGTGGACAGGGACAATGTGATACTCGACAAGCGACCCAAGTCCACCTCATTTAAACCCGCAGATGAGATAGTCAAATTCCAAGTCTACCCAACGGACCCCACGAAGACAACTTCCATCGGGACATAGTTGAACCCCGCTATGGACGCCACACTGCGCGACTTCTTACGCAAGAATTGGGATATCTTCGCCTGGCACCCGTCGGACATGCCGGGCATCCCACACGAATTGGCCGAACACAACCTTAACATACTGAAGGGATACAAACCTGTTAAACAGACCCTCAAGCGATTTTCAGAGCCCAAACGACAAGCCATGGGGGAGGAGCTAGCCAAGCTACTTGAGGCCGGATTCATCAAAGATATCAAACATCCGGATTGGCTGGCGAACTTAGTGATGGTACCAAAGAAGGACAAATCCTGGCGCCTGTGCGTCGACTTCAAAGACCTTAACAAGGCTTGCCCCAAGGATCCCTTTCCCCTCCCTCGCATCAATCAAATCATCGATGCCACATCAAGACACGACTCGCTGTGTTTTCTCGACGCATACTCTGGATACCATCAAATAAAGATGGCAGAGTCCGACCAAGCTGCAACAGCTTTCATAATGCCATATGGCCCTTTCTGCTTCAACACTACGCCTTTCGGGCTTAAGAATGCCGGAGAAACCTATCAACGCATGATTCAAACATGCCTGGAAAAGCAAATCGGCAAAACAGTGGAGGCATACATAGACGACGTAGTCATAAAAACAAGACACGTCGAAACCCTAATAGATGACTTGAGGCTTACGTTCGACAACCTACGAACATACGACATCAAGCTGAACCTGGAGAAATGCGTTTTCGGCATCCCCTCCAGAAAACTGCTGGGCTTCATCATTTCCAATAGAGGAATTGAAGCTAATCCAGCAAAATCCGAGCTTTGTCGCAGTTGGCTATACCAACAGACCTCAAACACATCCAGAAGCTAGCTGGATGCATGGCTGCTTTGAGCCGCTTTATCTCCAGGTTAGGAGAAAAGGCATTGCCTCTTTACCGCCTTCTTCGGCGTACCAAACACTTCGTGTGGACGGATGCAGCCGTGGCCATACTCGATGAAATAAAGACCTTATTGGCCAATAATCTAGTCATAATAGCACCAAATATCGGCGAACCTATGCTACTGCACATAGCTGCAACACATCAAGTTGTAAGCGCAGTACTCGTCGTCGAACGAGAGGTTGACAGATACAAATTCCCACTACAGAAGCCGGTTTATTATGTATCCACGGTCCTCACCCCATGCATATCCCGATACCCACACTATCAAAAAATACCATACGCGGTCTTCATGTCATCCCGAAAGCTACGACACTACTTTCAAGAGTGTTCGATTATGGTGGCCTCTAAAGTACCACTAAATGATATAATAAATAACTGCGATGCCACGGGCCGGATTGCTAAATGGGCCATCGATCTCCTTCTGTTTGACATAACATACAAGCCTCGGTAGGCTATCATGTCGCAAGTATTAGCTGACTTCGTCACCGAATGGACGGAAGCCGAACTGCCAAAAGAGTACGGCGCGTACTCTATCTGGATCATGCACTTTGACGGCTCTAAAATTCTGGCCGGATTGGGAGCAGGCGTAGTCCTGACCTCTCCCACCGGAGACATGGTCCAATACGTCCTCCAAATATTATACACAGACTCCAACAATGCAGCCGAATATGAGGCTCTGTTGCATGGTCTTCGGATGGCAGTCTCTATGGGCATTCAACGCCTAGAAGTGCGCGGGGATTCAAACCTCGCAATATCACAAATAAATGGAGACTTTGATGCCAAGGATCTGAAAATGGTGGCCTATCGCGATGCCGTCCTTAAAATGTCAGCTCGGTTCGAGGGGCTCAAATTCCACCATGTGGCTCGAGAAAACAATCAAGCGGCAGATGTCCTTGCCCGCATCGGCGCTAAACGTGACCCTGTCCCACCTAACATATTCTTGGAAAGGCTGTTCAAGCCATCCGTGGTATGGGAAGGGGAGTCCGGCAATACTAGCACGGATCTGAATACATCCCCAGATTCCGAACTATCAGACATAATTGGAGGCTCCACCACTGAAATAACATCGTCAGCCCACGAAATAATGGCCGTTATCGCCTCATGGACTGAGCCTTTCTTGGCCTACCTAAATAGGCAGGAGCTCCCCGAAGACCAAAATGAAGCACGCTGCATCGTTCGGCGTTCTAAAGCCTACAAGGTCCATGAAGGGGAACTCTATAAGAGAAGTGCCACCGGAGTGTTCCAAAGGTGCATCTCCGAAGAGGAATGGCGGCAGCTCTTGGCTGAAATCCATGCCGGACTAGGCGGGCACCACGCTGCGGCTCGAGCACTAGTCAGCAAGGCCTTCCGTACAGGTTTCTATTGGCCGACGGCCCGAGCAGATGCACAGGACCTTGTCCAACACTGCGTCGGTTGCCAGCTCTTTGCCAATCAGAGTCATATGCCCCCTACCGCTCTCCAAACAATCCCCATAACTTGGCCCTTCGCGGTCTGGGTGCTGGATATGGTTGAACCCCTTAAAGGGGGAAGCCACAAGAAAAAATATTTATTGGTCATGGTAGACAAGTTCACCAAATGGATAGAAGCCAAACCAGTGAAAACAGCCGAATCCGGACCAGTGATAGACTTTATATCCGGGGTCGTACACCGATACAGTGTCCCCCACAGCATCAACACCGATAATGGCTCAAATTTCACGGCCGATGAGGTGAAATCTTGGTGCGGCAAAATGGGCATTAAGCTCGACTATGCTTCCGTCTACCATCCTCAAACAAATGGCCAGGTCGAACGGACAAACGGTCTCATCATGAGCGGCATCAAACCCAGACTAGTGCGATCCTTGACAGAGTCGGATACTCATTGGGTCGAGGATCTCGACTCTGTACTCTGGGGGTTGCGGACCACGCCGAATCGCACCACCGGATATACACCATTTTTTATGGTGTGCGGTGTGGAAGCAGTACTACCTTGCGACATAATACATGATTCGCCACGCGTACGCATGTACGAAGAGAAGGAAGCCGAGCTAGATCGGCGGGATAATTTGGATGCCCTGGAGGAGGAGCATGATGTCGCTAAGGCTCGTTCCGCATTCTATCAGCAACAGGCTCGACGATACCAAAGCAGAGAACTGCGGGCCAAAACTTATAATATTGGCGAACTCATTCTACGCTTATCGGAGAAGAAGAAGGACAAGCTCAAACCCAAGTGGGAAGGCCCCTTCATCATCGATAAAGTTCTCACTGGAGGAGCATACCGCTTACGTAATGTGTCTGATAACAGACTCGAGTCGAACCCATGGAACGCATCCAGACTCCGGAGATTCTACGCCTAGCGCCGAACTCAGTGTTCATCTCCTTAACCCTCCTTTTTCAATTATGCTCCCTCCCTTTTCCTTTCTCAATCTTTTTCTTTTCACACACAATATTTAATACAGTACGGACTCCCGGATTACTCCGACCGCACTATGTGTGTAAGCTTTACCTGGGGGCTTCCTATACGAAAGCTAAATATAAATTGCTTTCAGGGCTTTTTGCCCGTCACACATGCGTTTCTTTTTTCATGTGTGCCTTTTCTGCACCATTATATGCATCGATATGACTTAAGACGTGGCCAAGCTGGGTTGCCTGGCTCCTGTGTTTATGCCCTACGTTCCTGTTAATTCGCCTAGGGCATAAGGGGAGCACCTCTGCGATTGTTACTGCCGGTTGAGCCGGATGTGTACCTCAGACTATGTGAAGCCGAAAGCTAGTTTTCTTAAGAGAATATTTGGTCGGTGAACAAAGATGTCTTCGTTTATCATAATATTAATCCCCAGAAGTTTTGTCTCCTGCGCTTTGGTTCACAGTCCGGACATGTGCCTTGACACATGCTTACCGAGGGAAAGGAACCCTTAATGAAACTATTCTCCCTGGAAGATGTTTCTTACTATCCATGTAATATAACCTAACTACTTGGGTACTTGTATGTTCAAGCACTTATGACCCCTATGCCTGGTTTCCACGCATACTCCGGTTTTTATAACCGAGCGGGTATTCGGACACACCCCGGACTTTAGGATCCGGGGGCTGAAGCAAAAAGGTCTGCATGACAAATGATTTTAATCTGGCTAGGGGCTACTTATGTCCATCGAATTACACAGTCATTTGGACTAATTATATTCATCCTCTATACCATCCAACAGGCTATCTAGCTTACAATCCTGTTGAGAATACTTTGCGGCTAACGCCACCTGGTCATATACCAGACTCACGGGAATTTCTTGCCCATCTGGCCCGGCCGGTCCTACTTCGTCCATATGGTTCAGGTCCAGCTTTGTGTAGCGCGTCTTCACCATAGCCCATGCTTCTCTTGCACCTTGCCGGCAGGCTGATATCTTCCACAAACGGAAGCGGCACCATGCTCCTTCAAGCATGTCCACAAGCCCCCCCATACCATTTGGCAGGGAGCTTGATGGCCACAGAGACTGCGCAATGCCCTACATCACCTCCCAAGCTCGCTCGTGCAGTTGTGAGAGGTCCTCCAGTAAATCACCTGCAGATGCGGGCATCTCCTCCTCAGGGCGACCCGTCAGCATTCCTACAAACACAACTTTTTCAATATACTTCCTCGCCGAACTATGCTACAGTTCGTCTAGGCACTTACCATAAATGTCGTGGCGAAGCCTTTTGTTCTCCTTTACGGAGTCCGCCAGCTACGCACGGACGTCTTTCAATTCCATGTCCAGCCGAAATTGGCATCTTGGAGAGCATTCTTCTCCTTCTTAACTTGCGTAAGAATGCGCTCGCCGTCCTTTAGTTGCCTCTAGAGAGGAGACTCGTCATCCCTCCCGCCCTCCGGATTTACTCCGGGGTTGTCTACAGAACTTCCTGTTAAATTTGTCATACCAGCCAGTTGCCAACTGGTGCAGTTTCATATAACTGAGATAAATGTTACCATATGAGGCCTTCTGGGATTCCTCTAGCTTGGCAACTATGGCCATCAGTTGGGTCTTGCAGTCCTCTAGCTCCCGAGACAATTGCTCATTCTTATCTACAAGAACCTGCGCATAAATTGATACTTAAAATTGTTGTTTCAACCGTTTCAAGTCTCAGGGGCTACTACTATACATGCTCATCAAACTTTCTTACCCGTATATCTTTGGTATAATGGACTGTCACCCGGGCGAGTTCGCTTGGAGCAACTCGGATGTATGCGTCTCCCGAATTGAAAGCATTAAATGCCTCTTCGGAAAATATGTTGTTGCGAAGCACGGCCCGTCGATGCTAATGATGCATGGCGCTCTCTACTTCCGAATTCATGGCAGAGAGCATATCTGCGTCTCTGTCGGAGGACTATGTGGCATTGGCCCTACATCCGCCTCCTCTCTCGAAGTCTGTTCTAGAGCCCGACTGGTGGAGGCGTGGTTGGCAGGATCTCCGGATACAGTCTGAATACTCCTCTTCCTGCCAGGATGTAAAAGGGCATTGTTATACTTCAAATAACAACAAATTACATGACATGTGGTTTCCTTACCTCTGTAAGGGTGTGTCGGTCCTAACCGCCTTCCTCTTGAGCCTGCCCAATCCGGACGCCTGTGGCTGAGAGGTCCCTAGGGGCTCGGCCCTGCGTTCCGAACATCGCTTCTGCAAAAACACGACACTTCAAGGATAAGGCGTGACATCAGGGAAGAGTCCTCATCGGAGTATCGAGTCTTCGGCTTGGCTTACGCATGATGAGGGTAGCAGTCCGGGATAATCGGCAGTAATGGCCACCGAGGCGCCATCACGGCTCGCCCGATAAAATATCCCGTCGACAAGCTCCACGGTCACATCTGGGTCTTCTTCGAGTCCTGGATCCAGGGCCCTTTCGGGGTCCTCTGGCTTTGGGGAAGGGCTGGAGATTCCTTCTACGGCCCTCCTTAGTTCCTGCTCGAAAATGTCGATGCGGGTAACTTTAGCAAAGAACGCTACATTAAGTGAAGCGACAAAATAAATGATGACTTGCCCAGTTTGGGGGATTGTACATGGAGAATCCATCCCACGGTTTGATGTGGATGAAGTCTTCCTCTTCTCCTTTGTACAGGTTGGACAGTATCCTTGCCAGAGCGGTGAGGGAGTCCGGACCCTTACGGCCACAGTGGGTTGCATCGTCTGTCCCGTTCTAGTGCCACATGGGATTGCTCTGATATTGAAGCGGTTGCACTCCCCGCATTATGCAAATTGCCATGACCTGGACTATC
The DNA here is from genome assembly GCF_002162155.2 of Triticum dicoccoides. Classification (NCBI taxonomy): domain Eukaryota; kingdom Viridiplantae; phylum Streptophyta; class Magnoliopsida; order Poales; family Poaceae; genus Triticum; species Triticum dicoccoides. The sequence goes on along the minus strand of NC_041391.1, from coordinate 95,251,000 downwards.
GCTAGTCCAGATTTGGCCAGTAACTTTATCCTGCTCATCAGGAAATGTACTTCCCTGGAATCCTCTTCTTGGGGGCCTTGGGGGCGCCAGCTTAGACGTGCCCTCGACGGGGTGTTACTGAACTTGGGGAGTCCTGTCCAGACTGGATCCGGAAGGGGAGCGTCGTCAATATAAAACCACTCTGAAGCCCAGTTATCTGGTGCCTTCTTGGGAGTACCGGATAGGTATCCGATCTCAGCGATACGCCATACTTTGGTCCCGCCCACTTGACATAGGGATTCTCCCTGGTTGCGGGGGACAAGGCAGAACAGCTTCTTCCACAATCCGAAATGAGCCTCGCAGCCTAGAAATAGCTCACAAAGGGTAACATACCCTTCTATATGTAGTATGGAGGCTGGGGTAAAGTTGTGCAACTGGAGGCCGTAGAACTCTAGAAGCCCACGAAGGAATGGATGAATAGGAAACCCGACGCCCCTTAATAGATGCGGAATTAAGCATATTTGCTCCACTGGAGACGGATTGGGGGATCTCTCCGCTTGTTCTCCGCCGTTATAGGTGGACACTCCGTCTCGAACAGGGACCATGAACGCCAGCAGGAGGAGCCCGTGGGTTTGAAACTTTATCAAACGGCTATGAGAAACTAAACACTCTCCCCAGTCTCCCGGCTTGGGGCAAGGGGAGCGAGCAGAAGAGCTGCGACGACCAACCATGTTAGAATGGTTTTTTCTGGGCACTCTGTTGGATGCTTGCTCGAGGGGGGAGAGTGAGGTTTGGATCTGGCAATCCCCATCTCTTCAAATAGACGGATAGCCCGAAGGACCAAGGGTGGCAAATGAAAAAATGCCTCGACTCCTCGCATTCACTCGACACGTGGAAATGGTCATTATTGAAACACTGAAGCCGAGGAGTACAACATTGATGAGATGCCGGACACTGTCTGTCATGATGGGTACATTGGAGTATTCGGAGGAGGAACCCGCCTTGCAATGCCGAAAACAAGACTGCGCGGCGGACTCATCGTCATTGAAGCCTGGTTCAGGGGCTACTGAGGGAGTCCTGGATAAGGGGGTATCCAGACAGCTGGACTATATTCATCGCCCGGACTATAGAAGCGTCAAGATACAAGACTCAAGACTTCAGCCCGTGTCCGGATGGGACTCTCCTTTGCGTGGAGGACAAGCTTGGCGATCCGGATATTATGCTTCCTTTCTTGTAACCAACTCCATGTAAACCCTAGCTCTCCGTGTCTATATAAACCGGAGAGGATGGTCCTTAGAAGGCCGATCACAATTACAATCATTCCATCATAGGTTAGCTCTTAGGGTTTAGCCTCTACGATCTTGTGGTAGATCTACTCTTGTACTATACATATCTTCAATATTAATCAAGCAAGAAGTAGGGTTTTACCTCCATCGAGAGGGCCCGAACCTAGGTAAACATTGTGTCCCTTGCTTCCTGTTACCATCAGCCTAAGACGCACAGATCGGGACCCCCTACCCGAGATCCGCCGGTTTTGACACCGACAGCCTACACTCGGCAGAGAATAACAAGAGGTGCGGAGTGGATGGATGGCCTGGCTGTCGGTGGGGTAGAGTTTCATAGAGGAGCGCAAAACAACGCCGCTGGACGCCGAAGGCTGGAGTAGGCGTTCCCGTCAGCGCTGGGGGAAGAAGACGAGATATTGAAGAAGAATGTCGGCCGTTGGATGTAAATCCAACGCCTTCTTAGGCTACGACCTACTGGCCCACATGTCAGCAAGTCCATTTGTTTTTTAGTCCATGTGGCGAGCTGGGTGAAACAATGATGTAGCATCTATGCAGCAAATTTATATATGGTAGAATTTAAATCCCATTTGCATTTTTCTTGAAATCCGCGGACTTGCTGGGCTGGGTGAAAATATCATGTTGGGCTAGAAGGAGAAATGTTATAAAAACATAAACACATGATTGCACGTCTATTACTGCATTGGTCAGTAAAATCTTTGCAAGCTTATGTATGCAATCACTAGGAGTTAACTTGCCAAGTTATATATAAACAATTATTATTATTATTTTGTAAGAACTTTCAACTTACGAAATAAAATATCATTTAAATTTGATGAGTTAGTAGTACGTGGGGTATTATTATTTTTTAGGCTAGACGTGGGACAGTTGAGTTGGTTGTAGGGAAAAGTACGTGGAGAAAACTCAGTTTACATCGAAAAAGAAAGTGGGAGGAAATTCAGGGACCTGCTAGGTCCACCTGAGGAGGGGAATATGTTGGGAGGAAGGAGATTCAAAGCACGGCAGCCGAGTGAACTAGTTTTTTTAACGGACAAGTGAACTACTTACATACATAAGCAAATAGCCACTAAAAGAAGTAGTCAGGTTAATGGGTTCTTAAACAAATATTTCGGATAAAACAGATAATTACGACACATAGGCTAATGCATGAAACACTCAGATGATAAAGGTGCTTATAAACAGATAAAGTACAACATCTAGACCTTCCTCGCACGCTTGATCATGACGCCGCGGCTGTTCGTGTACTCGTCGGTTATGGGAAGCAGACTGCAAACACGCCCTCATGTCCAAGATCTACCTGTACATGTCGTAGCATGTGTATGCGTCCTTGGCCGCGTAGGTTATGTAGGCTAGATTCAGAGGTACCTCCCACGTGTTTAGGTCCTTGGTATTGTTGTCTTCTTTCATGTTGGCGTATCAGGGGCTGATGATGGTCTCGGCAAGGTCAACCACGGAGTCCTTCTCCTGCCCATTGCTGATGATCTTGTACTGCTTCTGGATGTCGAGAAGCTTGTTGCACCAGATGGCAGAATCATCGCATTCTTCCTTCTCTCCACCGTAGCGAAGGTGCAGTCGACGCTGCCGATGAAACGGGAGAATGCTCCAGAACCTCTGATGGCCCTCCAGAAGTGGTAGATGAGAACCTCGTCCCGCACACATACCTGGGTGACGGCGATCCGCTGGTCCCTGTCAAGATACGAATGGATGGGCACAAGGTCTAGTCCTGCAACCTTGTGCTTTCTCGTCCTGTAGGTACTGCTTGAACTCGGTGAGGCAGAGCTTCACCGAGTCCGGATCATTGGTGTACATCACATTCAACTTAGTGCAGCCATAGGACTGAACGGTGAACTCAAAGGGGAACTCCTTGCTGAAGTCCATATCCAGCAGGCTCACCCCTCCGATCGCCATTGGAGTCTCTTCAAGTGAACGAGTGTGTAGGCTACAACAGCAGTTCGTTTATCAGCTCTTGGGGAACTGGATTCAATAGTAAACTGAGTGTGTATAGGCGACAACAGTTACTACCCCTCCCTCGTCCGCTGCACGCCCGGCAGAAGATGCACCCTCGGCGCATTCAAACGCCACCATTAAGAAACCTACTCCGGCCACACGTCGGTTCATGAGCGGGTCTGTATTGGTACTGTAATAACAGGAGTTAGTGGTCACTTTACTTTAATTTAATTATCTTTAATAAAAAATTATACTTAAAACAACCAATGCATTGGCTCGTTCTATTAGTGCCACAGTATCAACATGCACGGCAATTAGAATTATTATTCTCAGGACGCACATGATCAGCACATTTGCCCCACTTTCACAAAGATAATACTACCAAGTTTGAACTGTTTGTTATGCTTGTTGTCCTCTGCATCATCATGTCGTGTTTCCCAGCTTGCAAGATTCAGAACCAACAAATAAGATCCAAATAACAAGTACAACAAAGATGCCTACACATCTCATTGATTCCCAGCTTGCAAGATTCAGAACCAAAAAATAAGATTCAAATAATAAGTATAACAAAGATGCCTACACATCTCATTGATTCCCAGCTTGCAAGATTCAGAACCAACCCATTAGAGCCTTTTGATAAAGTGAATATCGGGATTAAATACATCTTGGCTAGCCATGTCATACAATCGAAGAACTTGGCGAATGCTCTTGACCGTCACAACATCTATAGTTGACTATTCCTGTTTGCATAGCACAAACAAGGAGAGCATGATTTCACTTTAATAGTGGCCTCCTTGAACTCAACCTACAACTCCAGTTGGATGAGGCCTGCCTGGAGTTTCATGATTCAATTCATGTGCCTATTTCTGCAGTTCACCTGAAATGAAGCAAAGATTGCATCATTCATCTAGCAAGAAGTACTTGCTCTCGTGAGCTGACAGGTTCTTCTTTAGTAGTTGCACTAAAATTGAGGAACATGAAGGTTGGCCGTCCGGCTCATGTAAGGTGCAACTATAATTTTCTTATCCTTTTGTGTAGCTCCACTAAAATAAAGTGCCATTGTGGTGACAGTGACAGCTCATCTTGCAAAGGCTAATAGAATGTTGCACGAGATTACCAGCAGAACTCGACGGAGATTTTGGAAACTCCAATCACCATTTTGTGCAGTTCCACCAAAATTGAGAGATGTTGCCCACGTGACATTTTAGTTGAACTGCACAAGACACTCATTCCAAAAAAAGTGTTTTGTGCAGTTCACCAAAAGGTCACAATAGCAACAAAGTGAAATGGATATCCCTATCTGCACAAAAGGATAGAAAGTAAACAGTTGCTGGTCAATAAGAATATACGTAACATATACAAAATGAAAAGAAGCATCTTAATTATGTTCATGGCAATCACGCAAGGATAGTAGAAATTTTAAAACGTCAGCAATGCTTCATGTTACCAGAAGCATTACGATCAACAATGAGATTCCTCAAATATGGGATTACTTTAATGGTGGCATTGATTGTTTACCAAACACCGTAAATCAACAGCAGCTAAAGAGTTGGTTTAAGGGCATGGGACCATGGGGACACCAGGACACTCAGCAGCGTAAAGGAGAAACTTACTTATCATACTGGGGAAAACAGCAGGAGTGCCATTTGTAACATAGTTTAATTGCATCTTATCACTGGAGGCATTAGATTAACAATAACACTGGTTAGACATGTCCCTAAGGTAACAGTGTGATCGCTTAATTTTACATGCACCCTTACATTAACAACAGCAAAAGGTTGGTATAAGGACATGTGACAGTGGATGCATCAGCACAATGTACCTACAAGGAGGCATAAAGTGGTGATGCCGAGTTTGTTCATGCTATGTGAGGGCAGCAAACCTAATCCTGGAGACCTTGTACTATGTGATGGCGTCAAATCTAATCCTGGAGACCTTTTACTATGTGAGGGCAGCAAATCTAATCCTGGAGACCTTTTACTATGTGAGGGCACCAAATCTAATCCTGAGACCTTTTACTATGTGGGGGCAGCAATTCTAATCCTGGAGACCTTTTACTATGTGAGGTTTGTTCACCTACTGCCACTTTCTGCCACTTTCTATCCTTTTTTCAGCCAATAATAGATTTGTTCCTTATCCAGTTTGTACTGCGTTTTCCCATTATTTCCCTTTTCAGCCAAGAGACAGGTTGGGTATCCGGTCTCTACTACTTTCACCGTATTATTTCCTCTTTGAATCAAGTCCTAGATTCATGCTACAACTTTCCCCCCTTTCTTCGTTGTTTGAACAAAGCCCTAGATTCGAATGCATGAGGTGGCTTTGCCTCTAATAATACTAAAAATTTAGGTGGCTTTGGAGGAGCTGATGGGAGAAGAAAAAGATGCACATGCAGACACGTGGGGAGATGGGGCAGTAGAGCAAGGCCGCTTTCGAAGAACTTATACCTGAGGGTCGCCGGGATGTCGGCGGCGGCAGTCGGATCTGCGGAAAATACGGCAGGGATGAAGAAGGGTCGGAGGACCTCCCGAGCCAGCGTTGTGTCAGAGAGAACGGCACGAGCAGAGGATCTGGCCCCTCCGGCAGCTGTAGGTTTCCTCCCTCGGCGGCGATGACCGCATGAACGATGCACCATTTAGTCCTCTACACACACCGGCCCAAAGGATCCGGTTGGATCTGTGACCAGCGGTGAGCAGAGAGAAAATGTTGCTACCGCTGTCTTGTTTATATCTGGAGAGGACGAGAGAATAGGAGAGAATGAAGAGAGCAACCCTAGTAAAGCAAGCGCTCAGGCCCCTGCATACATATATAGTGGAGTGATTATCTTTTTCTCTCCACAACAAGAGTTTCAATTTGTGTACGTGGCATTAAAGAAAAGAAACTCTCTACTATTTAAGGTGACTACTGTATGACTCCTACTTACTACTACTATTAGTACTAGTATTGTTCACTTGTGCTCCCCGCCCCTCCATTCATTGAACAACCCCACGGGTGAATAAAAATACTGTAAGTATTTATATAGAACGAACAAGCTCGAACTATTTTCGCGTAGTTAAAAGTTGAGGGCGGGGCTTTTCCCGGGCAGTACGCTGCCACCTCTTGAGCACTGCGTTGGATTTCCCCGAAGAGGAGAGGATGATGCAGTAAAGTAGCGTAAGTATTTCCCTCAGTTTTTGAGAACCAAGGTATCAATCCAGTAGGACATCACACACAAGTCCCTCGTACCTACAGAAAACGATAACAACTCGCAACCAACGCTTAGGGGTTGTCAATCCCTTCACGGTCACTTACGAGAGTGAGATCTGATAAAGATAATATTTTTGGTATTTTTGATAGATAGATGCAAAGTAAAAAGTAAAAGGCAAAGTAAAACAAAGAAAGTAAATAAAGTAATGGAGATTGATATGATGAGAATAGACCCGGGGGCCATAGGTTTCACTAGTGGCTTCTCTCAAGAGCATAAGTATTCTACGGTGGGTGAACAAATTACTGTTGAGCAATTGATAGAAAAGCGAATAATTATGAGATTATCTAGGTATGATCATGTATATAGGCATCATGTCCAAAACAAGAAGATCGAAACGATTCTGCATCTACTACTATTACTCCACTCATCGACCGCTATCCAGCATGCATCTAGAGTATTAAGTAAAACAGAGTAACGCTTTAGGCAAGATGACATCATGTAGAGGGATAAATTCATGCAATATGATAAAAAACCATCTTGTTATCCTCGATGGCAACAATACAATACGTGCCTTGCAACTCTTTCTGTCACTGAGTAAGGACACCGCAAGATTGAACCCAAAGCTAAACACTTCTCCCATTGCAAGAACTACCAATCTAGTTGGCCAAACCACAAAGATAATTCGAAGAGACTTGCAAAGATAACTCAATCATACATAAAAGAATTCAGAGAAGAATCAAATATTGTTCATAGATAAGCTGGATCATAAACCCACAATTCATCGGTCTCAACAAACACACCGCAAAAAGAAGATTACATCGAATAGATCTCCACAAGAGAGGGGAAGAACATTGTATTGAGATCCAAAAAGAGAGAAGAAGCCATCTATCTAATAACTATGGACCCGAAGGTCTGAAATAAACTACTCACACTTCATCGAAGAGGCTATGGTGTTGATGCAGAAGCCCTCTCTGGTGGATGCCCTCTCCGGCAAAGCTCCAGAACAGGACCCAAGATGGGATCTCGCGGATACAGAAGGTTGCGGCGGTGGAATTAGGTTTTTGGCTCCGTTTCTGATCTGACGGGGGTATGTAGGTATATATAGGAGGAAGGAGTACGTCGGTGGAGATCCGAGGGGCCCACGAGGTAGGTGGGCGCGCCCTCCACCCTCGTGGCCTCCTCGTAAACTTCTTGGAGTAGGGTCCAAGTCTCCTGGATCACGTTCGGTTGGAAAATCATGTTCCCGAAGGTTTTATTCCGTTTGGACTCCGTTTGATATTCTGTTTCTTCGAAATACTGAAATAGGGAAAAAACAGCAATTCTGGGCTGGGCCTCCGGTTAATAGGTTAGTCCCAAAAATAATAGAAGTTGAAAATAAAGCCCAATATAGTCCAAAACAGTAGACAAAGTAGCATGGAGTAATCAAAAATTATAGATACGTTGGAGACGTATCAAGCATCCCCAAGCTTAATTCTTGCTCGTCCTCGAGTAGGTAAATGATAAAAAAGAATTTTTGATGCGGAGTGATACTTTGGCATAATTTCAATGTAAATCTTCTTAATTGTGACATGAATATTCAAATCCAAAAGATTCAAGAAAAAAGTTCATATTAACATAAAAGTAATAATACTTCAAGCATACTAATCAAAGCAATCATGTCTTCTCAAAATAGCATGGTTAAAGAAAGTTATCCCTATAAAATCATATAGTCTGGCTATGCTCTATCTTCATCACACAAAGTATTTAATCATGCACAACCACGATGACGAGACAAGAAATTGTTTCATACTTTAGAAATCTCAAACTTTTTCAACTTTCACGCAATACATGAGCGTGAGCCATGCACATAGCACTATAGGTGGAATAGAACGGTGGTTGTGGAGAAGACAAAAAGGAGAAGATAGTCTCACATCAACTAGGCGTATCAACGGGCTATGGAGATGCCCATCAATAGATATCAATGTGAGTGAGTAGGGATTGCCATGCAACGGATGCACTAGAGCTATAAGTATATGAAAGCTCAACAAAAGAAACTAAGTGGGTGTGCATCCAACTTGCTTGCTCACGAAGACCTAGGGCACTTTTGAGGAAGCCCATCATTGTAATATACAAGCCAAGTTCTATAATGAAAAATTCCCACTAGTATATGAAAGTGACAACATATGAGACTCTCTATCATGAAGATCATGGTGCTACTTTGAAGCACAAGTGTCGAAAAAGGATAGTAGCATTGTCCCTTCTCTCTTTTTCTCTCATTTTTTTATTTTCTCTTTTTTTGGTGGGCTTCTTTGGCCTCTTTTTTTTATTTGGGCTTCTTTGGCCTCTTTTATTTTTCATAAAGTCCGGAGTCTCATCCCGACTTATGGGGGAATCATAGTCTCCATCATCCTTTCCTCACTGGGATAATGCTCTAATAATGATGATCATCACACTTTTATTTTTCTTACAACTCAACAATTACAACTCGATACTTAGAACAAGATATGACTCTATATGAATGCCTCCGGTGGTGTACCGGGATATGCAATGAATCAAGAGTGACATGTATGAAAGAATTATGAATGGTGGCTTTGCCACAAATACAATGTCAACCACATGTTCATGCAAAAAGCAATATGACAAAAGTAATGTGTGTCATATGAATGGAACGGTGGAGAGTTGCATGGCAATATATCTCGGAATGGCTATGGAAATGCCATGATAGGTAGGTATGGTGGCTGTTTTGAGGAAGGTATATGGTGGGTGTATGATACCGGCGAAAAGTGCGCGGTATTAGAGAGGCTAGCAATGGAGGAAGGGTGAGAGTGCGTATAATCCATGGACTCGGCATTAATCAAAAGAACTCATGCACTTATTGCAAAAATTTAGAAGTCATCAAAGACCAAAGCATAAAACGCATACTCCTTGGGGGATAGATTGGTAGGAAAAGACCATCGCCCGTCCCCGACTGCCACTCATAAGGAAGACAATCAATAAATAAAAATGTGCTCCGACTTCATCACAAGCGGTTCACCATACGTGCATGCTACGGGAATCACAAACTTCAACACAAGCATTCTTTAAATTCATAATTACCCCTACTAGCATTGCTTTAATATTATCACCTTCATATCTCAAAACAATTATCAAGCATCAAACTTATCTTAGTATTCAACGCACTCAAAAGGAAGTGTCACAAATCTTGAATACCAAGTATATTAACTTTAAGCAAATTACCATGCTATTAATAACTCTCAAAATAATCTAAGTGAAGCATGAGAGATCAATAGTTTCTTTAAAACAAATCCACTACCGTGCTCTAAAAGATCTAAGTGAAACACTAGAGCAAAAATTATTAAGCTCAAAATATATAAGTGAAGCACTATGAGCAAAACTATCAAGCTCAAAAGATATAACTGAAGCACTATGAGCAAAACTATCAAGCTCAAAAGATATAAGTGAAGCACATAGAGTATTCTAGCAAATTCCAAATCAGGTATGGCTCTCTCAAAAGGTGTGTACAGCAAGGATGATTGTGGTAAACTAACAAGAAAAGACACAAATAATACAAGACGCTCCAAGCAAAGCACTTATCATGTGGTGAATAAAAATATAGCTCCAAGTAAATTACCGATGGAAGTAGACGAAAGAGGGGATGCCTTCTGGGGCATCCCCAAGCTTTGACTTTTTGGTGTCCTTGGATTATCTTGGGGGTTCCATGGGCATCCCCAAGCTTAGGCTCTTGCCACTCTTTGTTCCATAATCCATCAAAAAGAATTCACCCAAAACTTGAAAACTTCACAACACAAAACTCAATAGAAATCTCGTGAGCTCCGTTAGTGAAAGAAAACAAAAGACTACTTCAAGGTACTGTAATTAACTCATTCTTTACTTATATTGGTTTTAAACCTACTGTATTCCAACTTCCTTATGGTTTATAAACTAATTTATTAGCCATAGATGCATTGAAATAAGCAAACAACACACGAAAAACAGAATCTGTCAAAAACAGAACAGTCTGTAGCAATCTGTAACTAACGCAAACTTCTGGAACTCTAAAAATTCCAACCAACATAGTAAGAACTAGACAATTTGTTTATTGATCAGAATCAAGAAGAATCAATGCAAAAGCTCGTTCCTCTGATTTATTGATATTTTTTTGGTGAGCGCAAAGTTTCTGTTTTTCAGCAGAATCAAATCAACTATCATCATAGCTTATCCTATAGGTTCTACTTGGAACAAACACTAATTAAAACATAAAACCACATCTAAACAGAAAGTAGAAACTAAATTTAACACTAAACAGGAACAAAAAAAAAGAACACAAAATAAAATTGGGTTGCCTCCCAACAAGCGCTATCGTTTGACGCCCCTAGCTAGGCATAAAAGCGAAGATAGATCTAACGAGTGTCATAATAATAGGATAGATCTTGAAAACTCATCTCATATTATCTATGTTCAGTGGCAAGCTTCCTTTGAGGACAGAAAAAGTAATCAAAAGGGATAAAATTTGTAGCGAAAAGGTCCCCAAGATCGATAAAGGGAGGAATAGGATCCTCTTTCGGCCCTTCATAGTGCACGACTATTTCATCACTAAAAGCATTTTTTTGGCAAAATTTTGTGAGCCTATACTCAAGAGAGTATCCTAACTCATCATTTCAAAGAGCAAAGTCATTATTAAGCTTGTTAATGCAATCAATCAAGACTTTGGTAGGAACCTTTTTTCTAAGGTTTTCATTGAAAGCGATATGGTCGGAAGATTGAAAACGTCTAAATTCCTCTTGATCATAAAGGATTGCTTCTATGGGAGGACGACCGGCGTCCACCCTATAGTGCGCAAAGATTTCTTTGGCTTCTCTAATGATAAATCTAAACTCATGAGCCAAAAATATAGTAACAGCGCGCTTAACAGAGGAATGCTCAATATTAGAAAATTCCAAGAAAATTCTTTGTATGCAAGGGTGCATGTGCATAAATTGTCTTTCAAGTTCAACTACAAGAATAGCGATAGCATCCGCAATACTACTTGTTTTATGAAGGATAGAACCACCCAAGGAAGGTAAAGCACCAGTACAAGTAAAGAATCTTGAATAACACCTTTGCCATAATGTTACCACTCCCGATTCGGAACTTTTTAGTATGCAAGATATGGGGTTCATCGGCCGGAGCCTCGGGATTTCCTATGCCATTATTATTGTCCATATCGACGATAATCTCCCCAGTTTCAGACATGGCAGCAACAAAAAGGTGAAGAAGGCAAAAGAGAAGGAGAGGAGGAGATTGGGAAAGAGAGGGCGAATAAAACGGCAAGGGTGAAGTGGGGGAGAGGAAAACGAGAGGCAAATAATGTAATGCGAGAGGTAGGGATTGTGATGGGTACTTGGTATAGTTAACTTTTGCGCGAACTCCCCGGCAACGGCGCCAAAAATTCTTCTTGCTACCTCTTGAGCACTGCGTTGGATTTCCCTGAAGAGGAGAGGATGATGCAGTAAAGTAGCATCAGTCCCTTCACGGTCACTTACGAGAGTGAGATCTGATAGAGATAATATTTTTGGTATTTTTGATAGATAGATGCAAAGTAAAAAGTAAAAGGCAAAGTAAAATAAAGCAAGTAAATAAAGTAATGGAGATTGATATGATGAGAATAGACCCGGGTGCCATAGGTTTCACTAGTGGCTTCACTCAAGAGCATAAGTATTCTACGGTGGGTGAACAAATTACTGTTGAGCAATTGATAGAAAAGCGAATAATTATGAGATTATCTAGGTATGATGATGTATATAGGCATCACGTCCAAAACAAGTAGATCGAAACGATTCTGCATCTACTACCATTACTCCACTCATCGACTGCTATCGAGCATGCATCTAGAGTATTAAGTAAAACAGAGTAACACTTTAAGCAAGATGACATCATGTAGAGGGATGAATTCATGCAATATGATAAAAAAACATCTTGTTATCCTCGATGGCAACAATACAATACGTGCCTTGCAACTCTTTCTGTCACTGAGTAAGGACACCGCAAGATTGAACCCAAAGCTAAACACTTCTCCCATGGCAAGAACTTCCAATCTAGTTGGCCAAACCAAATGGATAATTCGAAGAGACTTGTAGAGATAACTCAATCATACATAAAAGAATTCAGAGAAGAATCAAATATTGTTCATAGATAAGCTGGATCATAAACCCACAATTCATCGGTCTCAACAAACACACCGCAAAAAGAAGATTACATCGAATAGATCTCCACAAGAGAGGGGAAGAACATTGTATTGGGATCCAAAAAGAGAGAAGAAGCCATCTAGCTAATAACTATGGACCCGAAGGTCTGAAGTAAACTACTCACACTTCATTGGAGAGGCTATGGTGTTGATGTAGAAGCCCTCCGTGGTGGATGCCCTCTCCGGAAAAGCTCCGGAACAGGCCCCAAGATGGGATCTCGCGGATACAGAAGGTTGCGCCGGTGGAATTAGGTTTTTGGCTCTGTTTCTGATCTGACGGGGGCACATAGGTATATATAGGAGGAAGGAGTATGTCGGTGGAGCTCCGAGGGGCCCACGAGGTAGGGGGCGCGCCCTCCACCCTCGTGGCCTCCTCGGAAACTTCTTGGAGTAGGGTCCAAGTCTCCTGGATCACGTTCGGTTGGAAAATCATGTTCCTGAAGGTTTTATTCCGTTTGGACTCCGTTTGATATTCTGTTCCTTTGAAATACTGAAATAGGCAAAAAACAGCAATTCTGGGCTGGGCCTTCGGTTAATATGTTAGTCCCAAAAATAATATAAAAGTGGAAAAGAAAGGACAATATAGTCCAAAACAGTAGACAAAGTAGCATGGAGTAATCAAAAATTATAGATACGTTGGAGACGTATCATACGCGCGGCAGTTTTCGGGTAGGCGGTTTGACAAAGAGGCAGGGAGGGTGAGCAAGTGGCAGTTTCTCAATCACTAGCAAGATACCCATGCGTTTCATGGAACATCAAGATGCATTTGTATGAGTAGTTTATCTTGTGGGAGAAAAGGATGAACGACGGAAGGCCTTATTTGCAAATGTTGAGTGGCTGTGGGTATCTTTTTGCAAAATTTCCATTTTTCCTTCCTATCCGTCAGATATAAATCAGACGGCTTGTATTGCAGGATGGCAGGCACACCATCATCACCAACTCTGTTTTTTATAAGAGTAGAGATAAGAGTAGAGATACTGCTGGAAAGGTCGGGCTGTGCAATTTGACGGCGCGTTACTGCTGGAAAGACTTGTGATATGACCACTCACTATAGTCATGAACTACTAGCGCTCCCTTCCATTCCACGCTCTAATCTGGTGCATGACACGTCAACCCAGATGCTGGCTCTCCCACATGTCGGAGTAGTAAGAAGGAGCAAAGAATGATGCGGTATATACTAGTGCTACTACTACTACTCAGGTCGGAGGAGTGCGAACCACGACAGCCCAGTGAACCAGCAGTGTGAACCACGGCGGCCCAGTGAACCAGCAATAGAAAACAATGTGGTGATATGGCCATAAAAAACAATGTGCTACGGTCCACACTGTAGCATGTACAGTAACACTCATCTTTGTTTGGATCCCTGATTTAGAGCTAGTTTCGGTTGAAATAGCCTCAAATTATCGAAACACGAGGGTTAGTTAGAGATAGTTTGCTCTAACCCAGCAAAAAAAACTAGCTCGGTGGAGAGGTTCTAATTGGGTTAGTTATCCTCGGGCCCACTAAAAGAGAACTAAAAAAACTCCCCTGCCCGCACCGGATCGCTGCCCCCCCTCTCACATGACTCCTCTCTGTTCCCCATAGGGTCGCCCGCTCAAGCGCCGCTCGCCCTCTCTCTCCTCCGGCCGCCCTTGATATCCTTCCGGCCTTCGCCACCCTACTACGGCTTCCCTCTCCCTTCGGCCTTCGAAGGTCTCCCCGCTCCCCCTTCACCGGTCATTTTTCTCCCTCTATCATGCGCGGCGGTGGCGCATCTAGCAGGGAGGTCGCGAGAGGGGTGAGTTTGTTTGTTCCTTCTCTATCTCACAGCCATATCATTGATCTTGCTCGCTCTAGCGCTACTTCTGATTTGGAAAAGTAGATCCCGATCAAACTTGGTATAGATTTGTGGTGCACGCATGGAATTGTTTGATGCTGCTTGAGGAGGTAATAAATCTGTCTAGAGGCCCAAAGATTTAGTTCACCTTTATAGATATTTCAGTTTCAGGCTTGCATTATTTCAAGAGGCCCAAAGATTTAGTTCACCTTTCTAGGTATTTAAGTTTCAGGCTTGCATTATTTCTAGAGGCCCAAAGATTCAGTTCACCTCTCTAGGTATTTTAGTTTCAGGATTGCATTATTTTTAGAGGCCCAAAGATTAAGTTCCCAGTCGGCGGCAAGCGGCCCTGCTACCCATGCCGGTGTTGACCTCAACTCGCAAGGGCTGACATCGGAGGGGTTCCCGGGACTTGGGCTCTACAGAGCCTTCCTCCAGAGCGACGATGGCGAGCTCCTCTCCCTCGGTGCGTGAGGGGCTCTGGGCTCCCTCCCTATCATGAATGACTTCCGTGATGAGTTAGCTCATGCTTTGTTTCATGGAGTGTTTTTTTGTGAAGCTTGACTGACGACTTGTATGTTTAAGTGGGATATCTCATTTGTATGGAGAAAGTAAAAATTATCATGTTTTGCATGCTTGATTTATAAAGATGATTCGTTTATGTCAATTGTGAGCGGGAGGAGGCCACAGAAGAGCCGGCCACACCAAATCCGGCAGGAAATAGGGTCCAAAGTAGTCAAATGATTGAGAAAGAGCATTATAGTCAATCTAAACCTGCCATCCATACACCTCTTTGGTTTAGAGTTAGTTCAGGGTTAGAATCTAACTCTAACCTCTAACTGAGTTAGAATTCTCCTCGTCTCGGTTCATCGCCATCATATTTTCCCCATTCCTGTGTTTTCAGTATCCTGCGAATCAAAGAGGCTCTTTTTTAGGTCCGGTCATTTTTTATAAACGTGTTATGTCCAAAATTTAATGAACGTGCTCCGGTTTCTACGAAAATAATCCGGTTTCATGTAGTAATTCATTCATTTATTTATTCTTCTATGGGGGTTTGCATGTAATTCATGAGGTCTGAAATGTAAAGTACCCCGGCATATGCTCCGAGTCGTGCATGCACTACGACCCAGATGCTTTATGTCCCACATGTCCTCATTTAATTATGTGCCACATCATCCAAAAAACCTAGTTGGCATGCATGATACCGCTTATGATACTCCCATTACAACTAGCCTAAATGCGTGAAAAAATATGTACTGTGAAGCGTAGCTGCGGTTCGAAAAGGAGACCTAAAGTGATGATAGCTATAGGTCGCACAAACCCAACTAGTGGTACTACTAGACATACGACTAATTTTTCCCTCAAAAAAAGAGGCACGAGTGCTCAGTACTCCTCTTCTATCAACACAAGTCCCATCTGACAACAGCGTCTGTGCTACAGCTAGGTCTCCTCCCTCATTTCTCTCTTCTAATTCTAAAGTCGGCCGACGCCCGGTGGGCGGGGTGGGTTTGCTCAACTGCGCCCCCACCTCATAGTGAAAACGTTACGACTCGAATAAAAATGTCATATACTCCCTGCGTTCCTAAATATAAGCCTTTTCAGATACTATTTCAAATAGAATACAGCATACAGATGTATGCAGACATAGTTTAGAGTGTAGATTCACTCATTTTCCTCCGTATGTAGTAGTCACTTGCTGGAATCTTTAGAAAGACTTATATTTGGGAACGGAGGGAGTACTATACTAATAAAACATGAAGGCCACAAGGTGATGCAGTGTTGGACTGCTGGTTACAGGAGGCAAGAAGAAGAGATGCATCCATCGACGATGTCCACCTCCTCGACTCAGGGCGCCGGCCCATCGAACGATGCCTAAGTAGCAGCGGCTTTCATGGCCAGGTCGACGTGCTTCTGAACAATGGCGTCCAAAGATTCCAGCTGCTGGAAAAGGCCAACGTCTTTCTGTCCTCGCTTGCCTTGTAGTGGCCTACGTAGACTATTTCCTCATAGACGTGGATGTGCAGGTCGATGGTTTCTTGCATGGTGAGGCATTGCGCGGTGAGCGCGGCCTTGAGGTGCACATTCTTTGTCGCGACCTCCGGCAGCTGCAAGGCCACCAGGGCTTGAAAGAGTTCGTCACCATGGAGGCCAATGAGGGTGGCAGGCAACGAGGAGCCTGGGCGCGCGGGCTGGAGCAGTATGGCAAGGTCGTCCACGTGCTTCTTGACAGCGGTGAACTTGCGGATGGAGTTGACCATCATGTCGTCCATGCGAGAGGCAAATCCGGCATCGGCGAGGGCTACGATGCCGGCGGTCGCCAGCTCCATCTGGAAACGCTGCACGGTGCGGGGCCGCAGGCCGGCGCCTTGGATGATTTGGCACAGCCGACTGCCGCTCGCGTCCATCACCTCCATAGGTGCTTGTGGCTTCTGGTCACTTGGTCTTGGATTGGAGTGAGCAGTGTTGTGCAGAGACTTGGGAGTAGATGGATTGGAGTGGTGGGGCACCTTTATATGAGAGTCCAAACTCTGTTGCATTCACATCGTGCTAGCTCTATTTTGCTTCTCCAATTAATTCCCTCTGCATGTAATTGAGGATGCATCATTCACCGTTCAACGTCTTGGGAACCGCTACGCTCTCCCTCCTTGGCATTCAAGCACCTATGGAGGCAACTGCCACTCATGTCTATCGCGCGTCAGGAGACGTTCCCATTGACGACGAGGTGCCTATGGTGACTTTGTAAATTTCAAGATGATAGTGTCGTGCGTGTGTGCATTCATAGGGGTGAGTGTATGCGCGTGTATATGAGCGCTTGCGTCTGTACTGTGTCAAAAAAAATGTAAATGCGTGTCAAAAAGAGACTAGTCAGTATACTCAATATTGTGCACCTCGGAGAGGAAAACGATAGAACTAGGTATTTATTTACGGTGCAGATTCACTCATTTTACTCCATATGTACTCCGTCTCGTAGTCTAGTCACTTGTTGAAATATCTAGAAGGGCAAATACTCCTTTCTGGTTTACAAGGCTATACTAGCAAGTAGTTGTACGTACTAGTACAATAGTGGGCTCACACAACAATTTTGTCTCATGCAAGATCCTGGCTATATGCGTGCTCCAATGTTCGCAACTGCCACGTTCGGGTTGCGCTTGGCTCTTTGCCTCTTCGAGAAGACGATCAATGATGTTACTACTACTGTTTCTACGGTGTCGAATCCACTGCTGCATGTCCGTCCACCGCGAGTGGGACGTATAGCTTGTTGTAGAATTACTATAAGCAAAAGCCTCTCCTTGTCTGGGAGCAACCGCGCGCATGTGCGAGGGAGAAGGCGTGTAGTAGTAAAATCAAGCTTCTCCTCGTTGTACGAGTTGACGCGACACATCATAGCACTGGCCCCACATGCTTGCCTCTAAACTTGGCTGAAAGACCCGTAGTGTACAACATATTTGCTGCAACCTCTAACATTTACCCACCTCACAGTGAAAACATTAAGACTGGAATAAAATGCCATATACTCCCTGCGTTCCTAAATATAAGCCTTTTTAGATACTATTTCAAATGGAATACAACATACAGATGTATGTAGACATAGTTTAGAGTGTAGATTCACTCATTTTGCTCCGTATGTAGTAGTCACTTGCTGGAATCTTTAGAAAGACTTATATTTTGGAATGGAGGGAGTACTATACTAATAAAACATTAAGGCCACGAGGCGATGCACTGCTGGTTACAGGAGGCAAGAAGAAGAGATGCATCCTGATGTCTACTACACAGCCTTTTTCATGTAGACGTTGTTGGGCCTGCAAGTGCACAGGTTTGTAGGACAGTAGCAAATTTCCCTCAAGTGGATGACCTAAGGTTTATCAATCCGTGGGAGGCGTAGGATAAAGATGGTCTCTCTCAAACAACCCTGCAACCAAATAACAAAGAGTCTCTTGTGTCCCCAACACACCCAATACAATGGTAAATTGTATAGGTGCACTAGTTCGGCGAAGAGATGGTGATACAAGTGCAATATGAATGATAGATAAAGGTATTTGTAATCTGAAATTATAAAAACAGCAAGGTAGCAAGCGATAAAAGTGAGCGTAAACGGTATTGCAATGGTAGGAAACAAGGCATAGGGTTCATACTTTCACTAGTGCAAGTTCTCTCAACAATAATAACATAGATAGATCAAATAAGAATCCCTCAACATGCAACAAAGAGTCACTCCAAAGACACTAATAGCAGAGAACAAATGAAGAGATTATGGTAGGGTACGAAACCACCTCAAAGTTATTCTTTCGGATCAATATACTCAAAAGTTCGTACTAGAATAACACCTTAAGACACAAATCAACCAAAACCCTAATGTCACCTAGATACTCCATTGTCACCTCAAGTATCCGTGGGCATGATTATACGATACTAGATCGTTGATGGCGCGCGTTGCTGCGCCCGTCTATTTTGGCTCGTAGTTGTTAGGGATATAAAATAATTTGAGTACATTTGTTTGAAATAATTAGGATGATTTATGGATACATGTGTCATTATTGATCATTACATCTTTTTGGCTGCTAAAATGGCTCCTAAAAATTCTCGCACAAATAATGAAGAAAGACATTACCAATATTTAAAAATAAATATAAAAATAGGTTGTGAAAATATTTAAGATCTTTTGGACAACATTTATATTATTAAAATAATCAATGCCTTATGGCATGTAGTATTACATTGTAGTCAAGCAGACAAAGATTCCAAAAGGGATATTAAAAACCGACATTCGGCCATCGCACGCTCGGGATATCATCCAGGTATTCACTCGAAAAGCTCAAGAGCGGAGTTCCACGACGGCGCCTCAAAGAAGGGAAATAATGCTCAACGGGCACCTAACTGTAGTAGAGGCTCAAGGCATTCGCCTGGAAGACGACCACTCCGACCTAGGTAGGGCTTATAGATCTAGAGCACCAAGGGCGTGCATATCGTCGGGCCATGCCCATTGCCTCTGTCGCCAACCACCAATCTCACACATGCAGAGGATCCTCTACGGCACCTAAATCCGTGAGAGACCCTAATAAGCATGATAAACTACAGAGGAAGTTAAAATAAACTACAATAACTGTTTCGGGGAAGTTTCCCTTCCATTTTGAAATAAGAGATGATCCAATGGATGGTAAGGAGCAACCCACAATAGAAAGATACTAAGCAGGAACTATTGCTGCTGTAAGTACTATTTTAGTTTCTTTGAATTTTGCATGTACATTTGTAGCTCGCTTTGATTTATAGCCACCACTCGACTATGAACATAGGCGCAGCAGCTAGCCTTCGCTAAGTGGATAAATGGCAGCAAGCTGACATGTATGCAAGGAACACGAGAATTAAAAATTAAAGTGGAGAAACACCATTGTAAGGATTAACTTAGCCAGAGCAATGAGTCAAAAGCTGCGTTGGCATAGTACACTACTTCATGACTGGTCACAACTTTATAACAAATATCATGTATTTATGCAACTTCAATCAATTTCCATGGAAGTAATACAAAACATACATATATGGAAATAATTTGACTTTGATGTCAGACTACTTTCTCAGTCTAACAACACAACGTTATAGTCTTCAAATAATGTTATCGTTCTATATGGAAGTATGCATCTAGGTATACAACCGATGAACAATATCAAATACTATAAATCTTAAATCTTTCCTTTTTCATCACAACATGTCCATTTTTATTCCATAAATGTGAAGCATGGAGATAGCTAACATGATTATACATTCTACTCCCTCTGTAAAGAAATATTAAGAGCATTTAGATCATTGAAGTGGTGATCTAAACACTCTTATATTTTTTTTATAGAGAGTACATAGGATATCGAGTTGTATGAGCTTTCTGTGTGAAGAAATATTTATTATAACCCTGGACCACACTGCTTACAGTACAAAAATAGATTCTTTTTCATATATTATCACTTGGTAGGCATAAATCATGGGAGTCATATCCAGTAAATTAATATAAGAATGTCTTCACGTGTTATTTTTTACTGAGCTTCATGGGGATGAACCTGCAGCAACCAAGATAACTAATTAGCGCTTTTAAGTTTCATTTTCTCCCAAGGACCATCACTGTTATTCCAACACAACTGACCTCACAGCTTTTGATGTAAGTTAGTAGGTACAAAGATAAAGTAGAACAAAACTTAATTGACAAATACTTGACAACATATTCAGATTTAGAGGTAGCTGTAGGTCTATCATAATCATTCAATAGGAAGCCAAAAGTAGGACTGAAATGTCCTTTCAAAGTTTTTAGAATTGAGTATTGACAACAACAGTATTATTAGGCTAGAGAATGTATTTTTTTCAGTTTCGAATTGGTTGGTAATCGTTTTCTTGGTTTTTATGCACACCCCTGACACTAACTAAACACGGAAACCACATTACTGCCTCGACTAAAATGAGCAAATAACTTCAGAAATGGCAACCGCAAGGGGTAAAGAAACATGTCTCCACTGACGACATTAGCTATTGCTTATCAAAGTACATGAAGCAATCAAACAAGACAATGAACTTGTGGGAATGCTAATGCTAACAACTAAAACCCAGGAAATTATCACAACTATGACATCGCTTATTTCTCAAAAAATTATGCCACTGCTTGCTGATTGTGATACACCATAATGAACAAACAGAAAACATTTGATCAAGCAGCGTGTGCGTGCAAACACACACCGAACAGGTGGTGCAGAAGATTTAGATCTGGTGTACAGACCTCGCTTAATCCTGCAGTGAACCTTCCCAAAGTCCATGTAAACAGTTCCTGCTTTCATAACCATTAGCATTTTGAGAAGCTGAAAGATAATCTCTCCCAAAGTAACCATATAAGTACTTTAAGCAATTTGGAAGACGTGGGCATCCAAACATAATATTGTGCAAAAAACAATCATTAAATTTCAAAGAATTGGCTCACCTTCAAATCAGTCATACTAGCAGAACCTAGCTAGGAATTAACCTACATTCATTTGGAAATAGAAGAACAGCATTAACAAAAATAAATTCTTAAATTCGATGAATATTTGGGGATTATAGCGGATGAAGTACTGACGGAAAACTAACAGAACAGCAGTGGCAGAGGATGGATATATTTTGAGGTGTGGCGGACTCAAGTACTACATAAAAAATGGCCACTACCAAGTAACTCAAATTTTGTTGTTGTTAAATCTGCAACTCAAATCATAGAAAAGCTACTAATATTGCTGCTCCCTCTGTTCACAAATGTAATATCGAGGGTGTAAAATATATTACAACACAATTAGTGTAAAAATTTCACAAATTTCTACCTGTCTCATTTTCATTCCTTGTTCAACTACTGTATATTCTCCCTTTACCAGCAACGTTGCCATGCCACCAGCCGCAGGCAACGCAGCTGCGCCGCTAATCACCGAAGTAAAATATGGGTGATCAGGTCGGAGTGGTGTGCGTTGCTAATCATCCATGTAATGTAATTACCGGCTGACGGGCTAAATAATGCAGCCCACATGCGATCTATGGCAGGCTCTCGTGCTCTGCCTTTCTTTCTCCTTTTCTTTTTTCCCAAGGAGGCAATGACGAATTCACCCAGCTAGCTGAACGAGCGATACATACATGTATTACCTGGTTTTGCACCAATCAAGGTAGGGCGGCTGCCCATCCTTGCCCTACCGGGTCCTCCCCCTGTGCAGAACAGGAAGAAGAATTAGTGAGCGAAGGTTAACTATGCTTGCTGCGGACGGTTTCTATCGAAGTAGGCGGAGTGGGGAACAAGGAGCAGGACAAGGGAGATTATATGGACGCGCATGGATTGTAAATCGTCATGGAAACTGACCTGCGAGATCAAGGCGCACATAAATTACCATTAATGGGGATCAATGGGTTGTGATTCTGGATCCCTCGCGCGCGTCGCATCGGTTACCTCAAGCGCTCGATCCGTGGCGCGTCTGGCGTCGACTGGATCCACAGAATGCCGGTTCCTTCGCTAGCGTCACCTCGACTTGGTCTCGGCCGATGATAAATGGGCCAACGAAGCATCGATTTTTCTGTAGTTTTTGCGAGTTAGTTCATGGGCCGTTGAAGCCCAGTAAACGACATGCCTTCAAAAAAGCCTTCAGAATAGCTACCCATTAGGACAGCCGGCCCAGTTGTGGCAAACTGGCATTAAACAATGAGATGACGGCCATAAATGATCTGAATGGGTAATTCGACGGCCGAAATCGTTGAGGGCGTGAGAGAGCTACCTTTAGGCGCAGTTTTACTGTCCTTAATGCATCACACAATCTCAGATTCATCTATTCAACCAACACAAAGTACTTCAAAGAGTGCCCCAAAGTTTCTACCGAAGAGTCAAGAACGTGTGCCAACCCCTATGCATAGGTTCATGTGCGGAACCCGCAAGTTGGTCACCAAAACATACATCAAGTGGCACATGATACCCCATTGTCACCACAAATAATCATGGCAAGACATACATCAAGTGTTCTCAAATCATAAAAGACTCAATCTGATAAGATAACTTCAAAGGGGAAAACTCAATCCATTACAAGAGAGTAGAGGGGGAGAAACATCATAAGATCCAACTATAATAGCAAAGCTCGTGATACATCAAGATCGTGCCATAGAGGGAACACGAGAGAGAACACGAGAAAGAGAGATCAAACACATAGCTACTGGTACATACCCTCAGCCTCGAGGGTGAACTACTCCCTCCTCGTCATGGATAGCGACGGGATGATAAAGATGGCCACCGGTGAAGGATCCCCCCTCCGACAGGGTGCCGGGAAGAGCTCCTGAGAGGTTTCTGGTGGCTACAGAGGCTTGCGGTGGCGGAACTCCCGATCTATCTCGATATTCGATGTTTTAGGGTACATAGGCTTATATAGGCGAAAGAAGTCGGTCAGGGGAGCCTCAAGGGGCCCATGAGAGGGTAGGGCGCGCCCAGGGGGGTGGGCGCGCCCCCCTATCTCGTGGCCTCCTAAAGGATCTTCTGACGTGCACTCCAAGTTCCTAGGATTGGTTCTGTTCCAAAAATAACTTTGCCGAAGGTTTCATTCCGTTTGGAATCCGTTTGATATTCCTTTTCTTCGAAATACTGAAACAGGCAATAAAACAGCAATATGGGCTGGGCCTCCGGTTAATAGGTTAGTCCCAAAAGTAATATAAAAGTGTATAATAAAGCCCATAATCATTCAAAACAGGTAATATAATAGCATGGAACAATCAAAAATTATAGATACGTTGGAGACGTATCAAGCATCCCCAAGCTTAATTCCTGCTCGTCCTTGAGTAGGTAAATGATAAAAATATAATTTTTGATGTGGAATGCTACCTAGCATAATTCTCAATGTATTTTCTCTTTATTGTGGCATGAATGTTCAGATCCAAGTGATTCAAAATAAAAGTTCATATTGACAAAAGAAATAGCAATACTTCAAGCATACTAATAAAAGCAATCATGTCTTCTCAAAATAACATGGCAAAAGAAAGCTCATCCCTACAAAATCATATAGTTAGGCTATGCTTCATTTTCGTCACACAAAGATGTTCCCAACTTCTATACCCCCAATGACAAGCCAAGCAATTGTTTCGTGCTTAAATAATCTCAAACTTTTTCAACCTTCATGCAATACATGAGCGTGAGCCATGGATATAGCACTATGGGTGGAATGGAATAATGATTGGGGATTGTGTGGAGAAGACAAAAAGGAGAAAGTCTCATATTGACGAGGATAATCAACGGGCTATGGTAATGCCCATCAATTGATGTCAACATGAGGAGTAGGGATTGCCATGCGACGGATGCACTAGAGCTATAAATGAATGAAAGCTCAACAAAAGAAAAGTAGTGGGTGTGCATCCAACTTGCTTGCTCACGAAGACCTAGGGCATTTGAGGAAGCCCATCGTAGGAATATACAAGCCAAGTTCTATAATGAAAAATTCCCACTAGTATATGCAAGTGACAACACATGAGACTATCTACATGAAAACATGGTGCTACTTTGAAGCAGGATATATATGAGACTCATTACATGAAGAACAAGATGCTACTTTGAAGCACAAGTGTGGAAAAAGAGATAGTAGCATTGCCCTTTTATTTATTTTCTTTTTTTCTTCTTTTTTTCTTTTCCCTTTTTTTTCTTTTTTGTCTTTTGGCCTTTCTTTTTTTTCTTTTTGGCCTTTCTTTTTTTTCTTTTTGGGCAATGCTCTAATAATGATGATCATCACACTTTTATCGATTACAACACATGAATTACAACTCGAAACTAGAACAAGATATGACTCTATATGAATGCCTTCGGCGGTGTACCGGGATGGTGCAATGAATCAAGAGTGACATGTATAAAAATTATGCATGGTGGCTTTGCCACAAATACGATGTCAACTACATGATCATGCAATGGCAGTATGACAAAATTAATGTATGTCATGATCATGATGAACGGAATGGTGGAAAGTTGCATGGCAATATATCTTGGAATGGCTATGGAAATGCCATAAATAGGTAGGTATGGTGGCTGTTTTGAGGAAGATATAAGGAGGTTTATGTGAGATAGAGCGTATCATATCACGGGGTTTGGACGCACCGGCAAAGTTTGCACCAACTCTCAAGGTGAGAAAGGGCAATGCACGGTACCGAAGAGGCTAGCAATGATGGAAAGGTAAAAGTGCGTATAATCCATGGACTCAACATTAGTCATAAGGACTCATATACTTATTGCAAAAATTTAGAAGTTATCAAAAAACAAGCACTACGCGCATGCTCCTAGGGGGATAGATTGGTAGGAAAAGACCATCGCTCGTCCCTGACCGCCACTCATAAGGATGCACAAGCCAGGTACACTTCATGCTTCAAATTTGTTACACAACTTTAACCATACGTGCATGCTACGGGACTTGCAAACTTCAATACAAGCATTCTTTAAATTCATAATCACCCAACTAGCATGACTTCAATATCACTACCTCCATATCTCAAAACAATTATCAAGTTTCAAATTGATCATAGCATCCAATTCACTTCTATGACAGTTTTTATTCAAATTACCATGTTATTAAGACTCTCAAAATAATAAAAGTGAAGAATGAGAGTTCATTAATTTCTACAAAATAAAACCACCTCCGTGCTCTAAAAAGATATAAGTGAAGCACTAGAGCAAATGACAAACTACTCCAACAAAATATAAGTGAAGATCAATGAGTAGTTAAATTATTATGCAACTATGTGAAGACTCTCTCTTATTAAGAATTTCAGATCTTGGTATTTTATTCATACAGAAAGCAAAGCAAAACAAAAATCACATTGCAAGGATAGCACGACTCAAGTGAAGAAGCAAAAACTTAGGTTCAACCGATACTAACCGATAGTTGTTGAAGAAGAAAGGTGGGATGCCTAACGGGGCATCCACAAGCTTAGATGCTTGAGACTTCTTGAAATATTATCTTGGGGTGCCTTGGGCATCCCCAAGCATGAACTTTTGTGTCTCCTTAATTCCTCGCATATCATGGTTTCTCTTTTTATCAAAGGCTTCATCCACACCAAACTCAACAAGAACTCGTGAGATAGGTTAGTATAAAACAATGCAAAACCTTATCATTTTCTACTGTACCAAATCACTAACATTATTATTCAACATTGAATACTAAATGTCTCTGCATATTTAATACCCCTATCCTCAAATAGAATCATTAAACAAGCAAACATATGCAAACAATGCAAACATAACAGCAATCTGCCAAAACAATATAGTCTGTAAAGAATGCAAGATTCATCATACTTCCCTACCTCCAAAAATTAAAATTAAAATAATATGCTGTATAAGGTTTATCAGAGCTCATTATGCAAAAAGATTCAACATTATATCACTCTCTGACTTTTCTAGGGAATTTTTGCAACAGCGGTAAACTTTCTGTTTTGAAACAGCAGCATGTATACTAGCAAAATAAGCATGGTAAAGGCTATCCTTGACATTTTTATTGAAACTGTAGATGCAAAACATTATTCTAAATAACAGAAAGCAAATACTAACAAAATAAAATGATGCTCCAAGCAAAACACATCTCATGTGGCGAATAAAAATATAGCTCCAAGTAAAGTTACCGATAAACGAAGGCGAAAGAGGGGATGCCTTCCGGGGAATCCCCAAGCTTAGTTGCTTGGTTGTCCTTGGATATTACCTTGGGGTTCCTTGGGAATCCCCAAGCTTAGGCTCTTACCACTCCTTATTCCATAGCTCATCGAATCTTTACCCAAAACTTGAAAACTTCAACCACACAAAACTCAAAACAAAACTCGTAAGCTCCATTAGTATAAGAGAATAAAACCACTACTTAGGTACTGTAATTAACTCATTATAAATTCATATTTGTGTAATATCTACTGTATTATAACTTCTCTATGGTTCATAACCTTACATACTAGCCATAGATTCATCAAAATAAGCAAACAACACAATGAAAACAGAATCTGTCAAAAAAAGAGCAGTCTGTAGTAATATGTATCAAACGTATACTTCTGGAACCCCAAAAATTATGAATTAAATTGCTGGACCTGAGTAATTTGTCTATTAATCATCTGAAAAAATAATCAACCTAAAATCACTCTTATGTAAAAAATGGCAGCTAATCTCGTAAGCGCTAAAGTTTCTGTTTTTTACAGCATGATCATAAAGACTTAACCCAAGTCTTCCCAAAGGTTCTACTTGGCACAAACACTAATTAAAACATGAAACCACATCTAACCATAGGCTAGATGAATTATTTATTACTAAACAGGAGCAAAAATCAAGGAACAAAAATAAGTTGGGTTGCCTCCCAACAAGCGCTATCGTTTAACGCCCCTAGCTAGGCATGATAAAATTATGCTCACATAAAAGATAAGAATTGAAACGTAAAGAGAGCATCATGAAGAATATGACTAGAACATTTAAGTCTAACCCACATCCTATGCATAGGGATTTTGTGAGCAAACAACTTATAGGAACAATAATCAACTAGCATAGGAAGGTACAACAAGCATAGCTTCAAAATTTTCAACACATAGAGAGGAAACTTGATATTATTGCAATTCCTACAAGCATATGTTCCTCCCTCATAATAATTTTCAGTAGTATCATGAATGAGTTCAACAATATAACCAGCACATGAAGCTTTCTTTTCATGATCTACAAGCATAGAAAATTTACTACTCTCCACACAAGCAAAATTCTTCTCATTCAGAATGGTAGTGGGAGCAAACTCAACAAAATAATTATCATTTGAGGCATAATCCAATTGAAAACTAAAATCATGATGACAAGTTTCATGGTTATCATTGTTCTTAATAACATACAAGTCATCAAAATAATCATCATAAATAGCAACTTTATTCTCATAATCAATTGGAACCTCTTCCGAAATAGTGGAATCATCACTAAATAAAGTTGACACTCTTTGAAATCCACTTTCATAAACATTATAAGATTCAACACCCTCCAAAATAGTGGGATCAATACTACCTGAAGTTGACACTCTTCCAAACCCACTTTCACCAATATAATCATCATAAATAGGAGGCATGCTTTCATCATAATAAATTTGCTCATCAACACTTGGGGGACAAAAAATATCATATTCATCAAACATAGCTTCCCCAAGCTTGTGGCTTTGCATATCATTAGCATCATGGATATTCAAGGAATTCATACTAACAACATTGCAATCATGTTCATCATTCAAATATTTATTGCCAAACATTCTAATGCATTCTTCTTCTAGCACTTGAGCACAATTTTCCTTACCATCGTTCTCACGAAAGATATTAAAAAGATGAAGCGTATGAGACAAACTCAATTCCATTTTTTTTGTAGTTTTCTTTTATAAACTAAACTAGTGATAAAAACAAGAAACAAAAAGATTCAATTGCAAGATCTAAAGATATACCTTCAAGCACTCACCTCCCCGGCAACAGCGCCAGAAAAGAGCTTAGTTGACGGGGTGTGAGTGCCGTTTAGCTAGCCTCCCCAGCAACGCCCCAGAAAAGAGCTTGATGTCTACTACACAACCTTCTTCTTGTAGACGTTATTGGGCCTACAAGTGCACAGGTTTGTAGGACAGTAGCAAATTTCCCTCAAGTGGATGACCTAAGGTTTATCAATCCGTGGGAGGCGTAGGATGAAGATGGTCTCTCTCAAACAACCCTGCAACCAAATAACAAAGAGTCTCTTGTGTCTCCAACACACCCAATACAATGTTAAATTTTATAGGTGCACTAGTTCGGCGAAGAGATGGTGATACAAGTGCAATATGGATGGTAGATAAAGGTATTTGTAATCCGAAATTATAAAAACAGCAAGGTAGCAAGCGATAAAAGTGAGCGTAAACGGTATTGTGGTAGGAAACAAGGCATAGGGTTCATACTTTCACTAGTGCAAGTTCTCTCAACAATAATAACATAGATAGATCAAATAACAATCCCTCAACATGCAACAAAGAGTCACTCCAAAGACACTAATAGCGGAGAACAAACAAAGAGATTATGGTAGGGTACAAAACCACCTCAAAGTTATTCTTTCGGATCAATCTACTCAAGAGTTCGTACTAGAATAACACCTTAAGACACAAATCAACCAAAACCCTAATGTCACCTAGATACTCCATTGTCACCTCAAGTATCCATGGGCATGATTATACGATATGCATCACACAATCTCAGATTCATCTATTCAACCAACACAAAGTACTTCAAAGAGTGCCCCAAAGTTTCTACCGGGGAGTCAAGAACGTGTGCCAACCCCTATGCATAGGTTCATGTGCTGAACCCAGAAGTTGGTCACCAAAACATACATCAAGTGGCACATGATACCCCATTGTCACCACAGATAATCACGGCAAGACATACATCAAGTGTTCTCAAATCATAAAAGACTCAATCCGATAAGATAACTTCAAAGGGGAAAACTCAATCCATTACAAGAGAGTAGAGTCGGAGAAACTTCATAAGATCCAACTATATTAGCAAAGCTCGCGATACATCAAGATCGTGCCAAAGAGGGAACACGAGAGAGAACACGAGAAAGAGAGATCAAACACATAGCTACTGGTACATACCCTCAGCCTCGAGGGTGAACTACTCCCTCCTCATCATGGATAGCGACGGGATGATGAAGATGGCCACCGGTGAAGGATCCCCCCTCCGGCAGGGTGCCGGGAAGAGCTCCCGAGAGGTTTCTGGTGGCTACAGAGGCTTGCGGTGGCGGAACTCCCGAGTCCCGATCTATCTTGATATTCGATGTTTTTAGGGTACGTAGGCTTATATAGGCGAAAGAAGTCGGTCGAAGGAGCCTCGAGGGTCCCATGAGAGGGTAGCGCACGCCTAGGGGGGTGGGCGCGCCCCCCTATCTTTTGGCCTCCTCGAGGATCTTCTGACGTGCACTCCAAGTTCCTAGGATTGGTTCTGTTCCAAAAATAACTTTGCTGAAGGTTTCATTCTGTTTTGGACTCCGTTTGATATTCCTTTTCTTCGAAATACTGAAACAGGCAATAAAACAGCAATATGGGCTGGGCCTCCGGTTAATAAGTTAGTCCCAAAAGTAATATAAAAGTGTATAATAAAGCCCATAATCATTCAAAACAGGTAATATAATAGCATGGAACAATCAATAATTATAGATACATTGGAGACGTATCACATCCATCGACGACGTCCACCTCCTCGACTTAGGGTGCATGGGCGAGGGAGAAGGCGTGTAGTAGTAAAATCAAGCTTCTCCTCATTGTACGAGTTGACGTGACACATCATAGCACTGGCCCCACATGCTTGCCTCTAAACTTGGCTGAAAGACCCACAGTGTACAATATATTTGCTGCAACCTCTAACATTTACCCACCACAATCACCAGGGTGACAGGTAGGGCCAGAAGACTATTTTAACTTTTTTTTAAACCTCGAGATGGTCACATAGCATGGAGCCGACCCCAACGATTTTAAGCTTACATGCATGGTACACGCTAACCTAGACTACTCTACACATGAAACTGCCACACGAGCATCCGGGCTGCGCTTGGCTCTTCGCCTCTTCGGGAAGTCGAACAATGATGGAGTACTACTGCACTGGAGGAGTACTACAGTACGCTTCTGGTCATTTGACACCGATTGAACTGCTGCATGTCCACTGCGTGCGGGAGGGAGAGCGTGTAGCGAAATCTTCTCCTAGTCTTGCCAGCCACCACGCTCATGGGCGAGGGAGGGACGCTCCTGCCTTTGCGTGTATGACATGTGGGCTCGACAGGTGGGTGGCCAACCTGTCATACAGCCAAACGCAGGTGCAGTTAAGTCCGCGAGGGAGAGGATAATCAAACTTCTTATTGATGTACGAGTTGACGTGACACATCAAAGCACTGCACTCGATATATTTCAATAATTTGCAGTTACCGATGCATTAATTACAACGCATGCATGCATGTCGTGACTCTCCTTTCGATACTTGCTTGTGTTGATTTAATGCACCTTGAAGTAGTACTCCTTCCGATTTCTAAAACTTTCTTTTGTTTTTCTCAGATTAGTCTTCATGTCCGCGTTGGTTTCCATCTATGCCCCGCTCGATTAGTTCTGCCCCCATTAATCGCGCTAGTTTCCAAAGAAGAAAATGGCTACAGGCAAACGCATGCAGCGCCGCATGCGGCTTGAACGCCTGGGGAAGCCAACTCAAGCGAAAAGGAAGGAGGACCAACCAACCATTGCATGCGCATTTACTGTCGATATTTATGCAGCTTACTCGTGCGCAGGGGCAAATTTGTCCAAAAACTCAAACTACTGCCTTCCTTGGTATGCGGGAGGAGAGTTATGCGCAGAGTATAAAATATGTGACAGTAAAGCTTTGTAATGCCCCGGCCCACGCGAGAGATGCTTGTGCACGACGAGGGCGAGATCATGCAGACAGAATAGGAACCGATGAGGGAGCTCACTAAGGTCTCGATGGACCTCACCGTGCTCCACTGCCCCTTGTGCCTCCTCCCCTTGACGCCTCCAGTGTATGAGGTTCGAATACACCTCGTCCGTTCGGCTGATTGAGCAAGGTGCAGGTTTGTTGATTGATGTGATGTTCGATTGATTTCTGCAAAGCAAGGGAGGGCACCTGGCCTGCGTGGACTGCCGCGACGAGCGCCCCGGGAACCAGCGGCAGTGCCAGAAGTGCGAGCGCGGCGGTGGCGTCGACGTGTGGAACACGCCAATGGACGTCGTCGTTTCGTCACTAAGGGTGGAGTGCCCAGACGAAGGTTGTGGGCTCTACGCCACTTACCACAAGCTCACCGATCACCAGAGCGTGTGTCTGCTCGGGCCCTGCAAATGCCCCGTGCCTGTCCGCGGCTACGAAGGCCCGCTACCGGTGCTGTACCACCACATCAGCAATGTGCATCCCATGCCCGTGCACAGGATCCAGTACAGCAAGGTGCTCCAGCTGCAAGTGCCACTGTCGGAGCCACGGCTCTTGCTGTTCACAGAGGAGGATGGCCGCATGTTTTTCTTGGTCGGCGGCGTGCTCAACATCAACGCGCCTATCACCGTGTCAGTGGTCTGCATCAGAGCGGGGGCGTCCCCACTGCCGCACTACATGGCCAAGCTGTGGGCGAACGGCCCGCCGGGGGAGCCTAAAAGGCACGACCGACGCCGTCAAGGTGGAAATGGAGGTGACAAGCAGCAAGGATCCCAGTGACCTCGATGTGCAGGAGCTAACCTTCTTCACAGTTCCGCCCAAGCTGCTGGCTGGGGCTAAGTTGGTGTCCCTCCACATTCAGATTGACAAGCTCACATCCTAAATGTTTCTAAAGTGCCTTCTGTTTATCTTAGTAATACGCTAATATAGGGATTACCTCGGTCTACTGTTATAGGCGCATGCATGCAATCGTCCATAGCCAGATGGATCAGATCCCCGGCTCGGCGAGGTTGCAGGACGACAAGAAAGCCTCGTTTGAATAGGCTACCGAAGTCATCCGGCAACTAAGTGAGGGCAATGAGAGGCTCCAGGCCGAGCACGACCTGCTGAGGGCGAAGATCGTCCGAAGTGCAGACCAGCAGGAGGAGACCAGTGCCTTGTTGAAGAGGACCGGCGTCATCGTCAAGAAACTTATGGACGAGAATGACATGCTCCGCATCGAG
Organism: Triticum dicoccoides; assembly: GCF_002162155.2. Classification (NCBI taxonomy): domain Eukaryota; kingdom Viridiplantae; phylum Streptophyta; class Magnoliopsida; order Poales; family Poaceae; genus Triticum; species Triticum dicoccoides. Next base: position 95,218,422 of record NC_041391.1, on the reverse strand, counting down.
CGCCAAAGGCTGGTGGAGGAATCTGTGGATGTTCTCAAGCAGTGTCCTGAGGATACGAAAGAGTTCATCGCCGCTCGCCGCGGAGACTAGTTCCGGCGGCCTGCAGCAACGCATCAAGAAAGTAGATATCAGCGAGCCAGATCCTTGTCTTCCTTCTTCTTTTGCCCTTGTGTATTTCGGGCGTAGCCGCATGCGGCTTTTTAATTATCTTTCTAATTATATAAGACAATTAATCGTCCTTATATATTCATCAGTCTTGCTATAAGTCACAGTAGATGATATATAGGTCCGTCGGATCTTACATCAAGATCCGTGCTTTCGGATTTTCTTTTTTCTCTCTTAAATCTCAGTCGAGTGAGACATAGCCATGCCATTAAACAAAGGCTTGGGCGCCATTAATGGAGACCTTGGGAAAGAGGTGGACGGCAGATGGAGGTCAAAGGGCTCTCCTCCCGATAAGCACGCGCAGGGGTCTGATCGCACGCCTCTCATACTCAAATAGCTACCCTGCACGGCGCCTCCTAGCTAATAAAAAATGGGGACGCGTGGCGGCACGTAAATGGTAGTAAATAGAACACCCACGGTTTCAATAATACTTGTGTTTCTGATTGTAACGTGGCAGCACTTGTTCCAAAATGACTTTGTTGATTGTTAATGTGTGCGCCTTCGCAAATCGGACATGGCACCAAGCCAAGTTTCATTATTTTCATGCGTGTTTTAAATTTACAGGAATTAAAAAACTAAGTTTCTAATGTTTCCAGCCCAGCCACGACACCCAGAATTTAGAATTTCATTCCCATTTCTTGCATGGAACCTAGAAATTTACCCGAGGACACACATGTGATTTTTCAACCAACTTTGGTGCAATAGAACATGTGCTTGTATTTCAAATTTGAATTATGCACACAGAGGTGACACGTTTCCTCTCAGAACCGCGAGCCTTCTTGAGAGAAGCTCCGATTTGCAAGAAGCTTATACCCAAATTTGTTCCTATTTGGCCAATTTTTTTTACCACGACATGGTACTACCATGACATGACACCATGCCAAGTATCATGATTTTAAAACGAAGTTTCTCAATGTTCTCGACCAAGCCACGATGCCCAAATGTATGAATTTTATTCTCATTTTTTGCATGGGACCTAGAAATTCACCCGAGGACACAAATGTGATTTTTCAACCAACTTTGGTGCATGGGAGCATGTGCTTGTAGTTCAAAATTGAATTATGCACATTAAATGACCAAAAACTCAATTAATGTGTAAAAAAGGCCAAATGAAGCCGGAATGTTTTCTAAAATTTAACAGGGCACTCATGTAGTTCTATGTTGCCTTTGTAAATAAACTCAAGGGGGACAACGTATATCGTTTCGCACTCAAAGGTGGCACGTTCCCTCTCAGAACCACGATCCTTCTTGAGAGAAGCTTTGGTTTAAAGAAGCTTATACCAAAATCTGTTCCTATTCGGCCAATTCTTTTACCACAGCATGGTAGTACCATGACATGACACCCATGTCAAGTTTCATGATTTTCAGACCTGTTTTGGATTCACAAGAATTTAAAAACCAAGTTTCTCAATGTTCTCGGTCGAGCCACGATGCCCACATGTTTGAATTTTATTCTCATTTCTTGCACGGGACCTAGAAATTCACCTGAGGACACAAATGTGATTTTTCAACCAACTTTGGTGCACAAGAGCATGTGCTTGTAGTTCAAATTTGACTTATGCACATTAAATGAACGTAAACTCAATTAATGTATAAAAATGACAAATGAACCCGGAATAATTCCAAAATTTAACATGGCACTCATGTAGTTCTATGTTGCCTTTGTTAAGCAACTCAAGGGTGGGGGCAGCGTATATCGTTTCACACTCAAAGGTGGCACGTTCCCTCTTAGAACCACGAGCTTCCAAATCGGCCCAATTTTTTACCACAACATGTTAGTGCCATGACATGACACCATGCGAAGTTTCATGATTTCCAGACGAGTTTTGGATTTACATGAGTTTAAAATCTAAGTTTCTCGATGTTCTCGGCCGAGTCACGACGCCCAGATGTTTGAATTTCATTCTCATTTCTTCCATGGGACCTAGAAATTCAACCAAGGACACACATGTGATTTTTCAATAAACTTTGGTGCACCGGAGCATGTGCATGCAGTTCATATTTAGATTATGCACTTTAAAAGTCCAGAAACTCAATTAATGTATAAAAAGGCCAAACGAACCCGAAATAATTCCAAAATTTGACAGGGCGCTCATATAGTTCTATGTTGCCTCTGTAAAGAAAATCAGGGGGGAGGCAGCTGCTAGCTCTTGAGCACTGCGTTGGATTTCCCCGAAGAGGAGAGGATGATGCAGTAAAGTAGCGTAAGTATTTCCCTACGTTTTTTTAGAACCAAGGTATCAATCCAGTACACTAGTAGAAAAACACCCATTAGTCCCGGTTCGTAAGGGCCTTTAGTCCCGGTTCATGAACCGGGACTAATGGGTCTTTATTAATACCTCCACCCATAAGTCCCAATTCAAACTCGAACCGGGGCAGATGTGCCTCCACGTGGCCGGTCCGACGAGCCCAGTCAGGGGGGCCTTTGGTCCCGGTTGGTGGCTCCAACCGGGACCAAAAGTTCATGTTTTTTTACAAATGTGGCTGCTTTAGGGGTTTTGGGGGTTATTTTTAGGTTGTTATTAGCTAGCTAATAGAGAGAAGTGTCCTCTCTTATGTCTTCATCCTTGGTTTATCAACACTGCTGCTATGTTCATTTCGCACGCTGATATAACATGCTCATGCATGCGCATCATACACCATCATATATAATAACAAGTCCTATACATCATCATACAATTTCTACTCGTTATTAATAATAAGTCATACGATCATCATCCTCATAGTCATCGAACCCAACCCTACATAATTGTTCTTAGCACATGATCATCAGTATCAGGTAGGACCTAAACACCCTTAAGGTAAAATAGCATAAAACAATATAGACCCTGACTCTCCATTATGAAGAATGGAGATCATCCAGTCTCCAATTCTTGCCCTCCGCTAATGGTTGGTTCCAAGAAGCTCCTTACGACTGTCCATACATTTTTTTCTATTCTTTGATTGTCATGTCTCCACTTCTTTTAGAAACCCGGTATGGACTGTTCAGATTCGTAGGAAGACCTGGTTGTATGTTCAATACATGAAGGCTACCGTGTGTATACATCAAATGAGGCACACAATCATTCGGGATTATCTGTTGAAAAACATAGTAATAACTTGTAGTTAGCAATGATGTACTAGTTCTAGAAATGTGCAAAAAGATGCACGGATGTCGTAATAGTAAAAAATCTTACCAGGGTATCTCCATGGTAGTTACCGTAGTTCAACACGTGCACTAGTGGCACGTATTGACCATAATGTTGAGGAGTTTGATTGTAGATATTGTAATTCTCAAGATCAGTACAAAATGCGACCAGATGATTTTTCTCCTGATAAGTTAATTCGGAGCCTTCGGTGTAGTAGGTTCTGTCTACCATCTTCCGCACATTCTTTGAAGAATGAAAATAAGTTGTCAATGGAAATAAGTTGTCAACTATTTTGAAATAAACAATATAACTTACTTAATAACTATGTTAAGCTCACATGGGGAAGAATTGGAGGTGTATCCACAAGGACCCAAATCGAAGGTCTCTCTTGCTAGATTGTAGGATCACCAAGATCCATGGTGACAAGCATACCCTCATCAAGACCATACATCTTGCAAAGTGCTTCCCAATTTTTGCAACCAAAATGGGTTACACTCTGAGCATTGTACAACTTTACTTGAAAATCCACACCATGATGGGTACTTAGGATAATTTTTTTGGTTTCGAAACTTTCATGGTCTTCAAAACCCATCCTCTCCAAGACATAGCGTCTTGCAAAGCATGGGATAAGCTAGTCGAATTGGAAAAGATGAAAAATATTGTCATGATTAAAATAGTTTAAGTCATGCATAATTACGAAAAAAACTATTGTCGTCGGTTGCGTACCGTATGAACATCAAAGGTCTCCTTGAGCTTAATGCTGAAGCGATGATCTTCGTCCAGCTCAACGAACCTGTCGCAGATACCTCGGTCATCGTGGCACCAGTCGCACTCCCTCGGGCGGTTTTCGTCGTCCGAGTACGACATTTCTGGCCTATGTTCATAATTCAAATATTAAACTAGATTATTAATCACGGGTTGACTATCGGTGATGTACGTAGCTCCTCCTTTCATTCCCGAGTGCATTATTACATCAAATTGTCTAGCACACGGGAATGAAGAAGAACTTATCCAATATGAGCATTCAATAAGCAAAACCAAATCATAAAATAAGCAAAATCAAATCATAAAATAAAGTAGTATTCAAATTATCATGCATTCAATAATTATAAGCAAAAGTACATCATCTCTTGGTGTCCGTACATCGTCGAATATTATCACTAATATAGCATCACTAATACAACTAGAACCGTAGCGCCCGACGGGTATCGACGCGGGCGGTGGACACCCAAAGATAAGGAACCATCACAAGATCATAGCTCCAGTGAGATCCCTGAAGAACCTGCCAGGTATTGTCGAACATGCCCTCCAATGCAACCATGTTGCGACGGACGTGCTCGTCCTCCTCGCTGACACGGTGACGTACCACCTCTGCGGTGTCCGGAAGCCTCGGCACGGTCACTGGCCCACGCGACCGCCACCAAACAAGGATCGGGTCAACAATGGGCTGCCTCCTCACCAACCTACGTCCCCCCATAGGTAGCACCTACCAATACCAGCCCGGCGGAGCCCAGTCCCGAACATGGCCCTGATCAAGCAAGCCTCCACCGCCGAGTCGACGACGACGAGGATGCGGGATAGGCATCACCGACGTTGATGCGGGAACTACTTCTATATATAGTTAAATAAAGTAGTTTTATTAATTAAATCAACTAGCTAGTTCAACTACTAAACACTTAGTATAAATAAATAAAGTAGTACTTACTAAAAACAAACTACTTCTATATATAGTAAAATAAAGTAGTTTATTAAATCAACTAGCTCTAGTTCAACTATATATGAAGCACTTACTATAAATAAAATAAAGTAGTACTTACTAAAAATAAACTAGTATTTTTCTAACTAATTATATTAAACACTTTCTCTTCTTATTTTTTTCATTTTTCTAAATACGTACTATGAACAAAAAAATCATTAAAATTCTATAAACAAAATTACAACGGAAATAAATCATAAAGATTCTATGAACAGAAAAAACATAAAAATTTGACATATTCGATCTTTGCATATATATGATAAAAAATCTATGAACTACACATCTAAATTACTACACATCCAACAAAAAAAATCTATGAACTACAAAAAAAATCTAAAAAAAATCTAACAAAATCTAACAAAAATCATAAAAAATCTAACAAAACAATCTACTAACAGAAAAAAAATCTAACATAATATGAACAAATTAATTACACAATCTAAACTACACAATATGAACTACATATCTAAATTACACCACATCTAATCTAACAAAAAAATCTATGAACTAACAAAAAAATCTTTAAAAAATCTAACATAATATGAACAAATTAATTATACAATCTAAATTACACAATATGAACTACATATCTAAATTACTACAAATCTAATCTAACAAATAAATATATGAACTAACAAAAAAATCTAACAAAAATTAAATAAAGTTGCTCACGGCCGGCGACGGCAACGGCGAGGTGCAGCAGGGCGGGCGGCGATGTCGGGGCAGGGCGGCGACGGCGTCGGGGCGGTAGGGCGGGCGGCGACGGCAG
>NC_041391.1:95170409-95211971 GCF_002162155.2 Triticum dicoccoides | reverse complement strand
GTCGGGGCGTGGCGGCGACGGCGAGGTGGCGGCAGGGGACGGCGCGCGGCGTCGGGAGAGATCGAACTCGGGGCGGGGCGGCAGTGCTACTTATATAGCAAAGGCTTTGGTACCAGTTCGTACGGCAAACCGGTACCAATGCCCGCCTTTCGTCCCGGTTTGAGCCACCAACCGGGACCAAAGGCCTCTTTTCGGCAGCCCAAAGGGCGGGAAACGAGGACCTTTCGTCCCGGTTGGTGGCTCCAACCGGGACAAAAGGCGGGCATTGGTACCGGTTGGTGCACCAACCGGTACCAAAGAGGGGCATTGGTACCAGTTGGCGCCACCAACCGGTACCAATGGACCCGTCTAATTTTTTATTTTCTGTAACTGTTTTTTAGTGGATTCTTTCTGGAGCTGTTTTTTTAGTCCCACCTTGCCAAGCAAGAGGCACTCGCAGCTGTTTATAAGCCCTGAGTGTAGAGACAATGAAGAAGAGGCTCAATGCTCACCTGCACGTTGGTTAGCTTCAAGCCTTGAGGAATAGGGTAGACTGCACAGAGCTATGTGCAGTGTAGTTGACACTATTCCGAAAGGCTTGAAGCAAATTAATGAGCATTGCGCCTCTTTTTTATTTTTAATGACTTATTTTTAATAGTTGTGATTAACTTAACTAAAAAATGAGCATAGATGCTTATTTTTAATGACTTATTACAACTGAGAAATAAAAAGAAAAAAATAAATATAGCAGAAAAGAAAAAAAACTATATAAAAAACTACTCAGAAATAAATAGAAGCAAAAATAGTTGTGATTAACTTTACTTAAAAAATGAGCATAGATGCTTATTTTTAATGACTTATTACAATTCAGAAATAAATAGAAGAAAAAATAGTTGTGATTAACTTAACTAAAAAATGAGCATAGATGCTTATTTTTAATGACTTATTACAACTCAGAAATAAAAAGAAAAAAATAAATATAGCAGAAAAGAAAAAAAAACTATATAAAAAACTGCTCAGAAATGAGCATAGATGCGCTTATAGAGAAAATTCAACCTAAATTCATAATAAATTTCTACTAATTTCAGAGAAATTCAATATGAATTTAGATTAAATTTCCTGTATAAGGGCATCTATTTTCATTTTGAGAGGAGCTCAACAAAGGGAGAGAGGGAGGGGCTTATAAACCGGTCTGATTCCCCTTCGGTTGGCGAGGTGGGACTAAACTCTGACCGCAACGAAGGCCAACCCTTTAGTCCCGGTTGGTGGCGTGAACCGAGACTAAAGGGCAGCCTTTGGTCCGGTTCAAGCCACCAACCGGGACCAATGGTGCTGGGCCAGGAGCGAGGCACATTGGTCCCGGTTCGTCCCACCAACCGGAACCAATAGGTCCAAACGAACCGGGACCAATGGCCCACGTGGCTCGGTCAGCCCCCGGGGCTCACGAACCTGGTCCAATGCCCCCATTGGTCCCGGTTCTCGATTGAACCGGGACTAATGGGATGACCTGGCCTGGACCATTGCCCCCTTTTCTACTAGTGGTAGGAGATCACGCACAAGTCCCTCGTACCTACACAAAACGATAGCAACTCGCAACCAACGCTTAGGGGTTGTCAATCCCTTCACGGTCACTTACGAGAGTGAGATCTGATAGAGATAATATTTCTGGTATTTTTGATAGATAGATGCAAAGTAAAAAGTGAAAGGCAAAGTAAAACAAAGCAAGTAAATAAAGTAATATAGATTGATATGATGAGAATAGACCCGGGGGCCATAGGTTTCACTAGTGGCTTCTCTCAAGAGCATAAGTATTCTACGGTGGGTGAACAAATTACTGTTGAGCAATTGATAGAAAAGCGAATAATTATGAGATTATCTAGGTATGATCATGTATATAGGCATCATGTCCAAAACAAGTAGATCGAAACGATTCTGCATCTACTACTATTACTCCACTCATCGACCGCTATCCAGCATGCATCTAGAGTATTAAGTAAAACAAAGTAACGCTTTAAGTAAGATGACATGATGTAGAGGGATAAATTCATGCAATATGATAAAAAACCCATCTTGTTATCCTCGATGGCAACAATACAATACGTGCCTTGCAACTCTTTCTGTCACTGAGTAAGGACACCGCAAGATTGAACCCAAAGCTAAACACTTCTCCCATGGCAAGAACTTCCAATCTAGTTGGCCAAACCAAATGGATAATTCGAAGAGACTTGTAGAGATAACTCAATCATACATAAAAGAATTCAGAGAAGAATCAAATATTTTTCATAGATAAGATGGATCATAAACCCACAATTCATCGGTCTCAACAAACACACCGCAAAAAGAAGATTACATCAAATAGATCTCCACAAGAGAGGGGGAGAACATTGTATTGAGATCCAAAAAGAGAGAAGAAGCCATCTAGCTAATAACTATGGACCCGAAGGTCTGAAGTAAACTACTCACACTTCATTGGAGAGGCTATGGTGTTGATGTAGAAGCCCTCCGTGGTAGATGCCCTCTCCGGCGAAGCTCCGGAACAGGCCCCAAGATGGGCTCTCGCGGATACAGAAGGTTGCGGCGGTGGAATTAGGTTTTTGGCTCCGTATCTCATCTGACGAGGGTACGTAGGTATATATAGGAGGAAGGAGTACATCGGTGGAGCTCCGAGGGGCCCACGAGGCAGGGGGCGCGCCCAGGGGGGGCGCGCCCTCCACCCTCGTGACTTCCTCTGGCACTTCTTGGAGTAGGGTCCAAGTCTCCTGGATCACGTTCGGTGAGAAAATCACGTTCCCGAAAGATTTATTCCGTTTGGACTCCGTTTGATATTCTGTTTCTTGGAAATACTTAAATAGGCAAAAAACAGCAATTCTGGGCTAGGCCTTCGGTTAATAGGTTAGTCCCAAAAATAATATGAAAGTTGAAAATAAATCCCAATATAGTCCAAAACAGTAGACAAAGTAGCATGGAGTAATCAAAAATTATAGATACGTTGGAGACGTATCAGCAGCGTATAACATTTTGCACACAAAGGTGACACGTTCCCTCTCGGAACCACGAGGCTTGTTGAGAGAATCTTTGGTTTTGTAAGAAGCTTATACCAAAACTTGTCCCAATTCAGCCAAAAGTTATACATATGAAAATAGGGTTTAGATTATCCCGAACATCTTGGTACCTAGACCAATAATGTACTATGATTTGAATTCAACATAAAATGGATACAAATATTTGAATTGGAGAGCGTATGGTACATGTAGTTCATAGTGAAATATGATTACTGCTATATGCATGCTTTTTGTTATCAAGATAATATTTAAATTATTGTATAACTTGACAACAATCGTATTCTAATAAGGAGAATTGATTCAAATTTAGTCCATATGGTAGATGACAATATATATGTTCACATGGTGGAGTAAAATGTTCATATATGATGGAAGATCAAAATGTACGACTACATCAATTATAAACCGCAAGGTCACCTAACGATATATTCGAATTCATCATAACATGGATTAAAAAATTGAAATTCGAGATCCTGGCATTTGTAATCATATAAAAAGGGACATTACTCTTTCTTTTGGTGGGAATTGATTTGTTTTTTGTTGTTCTTGAGGGAAATGCGAATCAATTTGGTACTGTGCAAGGTAATCTTGTTCTCCCGATTTTTTTTACATTTTTCTTGTAGTTTTTTCAATGGCATCTACAGCAATATAGTAAAAGGGGACATGACTCTCTTGTGTTTTGTATGAATTGCTTTTTACACGTTAAGTTTGTTCTGCCGAACAAGGAATCCGCACCTTGTTATCCCGAAATTTTCAAGCTCGAGTATCTTTTGTCTCACCTGCTTTGAAACTCCCGCCTCTTCAACCCGCGTCGCGCCTTATTATCCCGAAATTTCGACGCCCGCGAAAACTCCCTCCTCATACGAAATCGGTCCTGCAGCCCAGACACGCGAAATCCCCCTTCTACCCCTCAGCCGGAAATGAAGCTCCACATCGCGGTGTCAAAACCGGTGGGGGTACGCTGGTAACTTACCCTACATTTTGGACAAGCACGTCCCTAAGGTTGGATGCCCTCCCCCTTCGCCCCCCCCCCATTCGTACACCGAGGCCGCCAAAACCCACGCTCCTCTGTCGGCCTCCCGACCGCCGCCCAGCCGGAGACTCTTCCCCGACTACGTCGTCCACCGCAACAGCTCTCCTTCCCTCATCCACCGCACCGGATGAGGATCCGTCGTCGATCTCATCGTCCCGCCGGATCAGCCGCCCCGTCCTCCACCTCCAAGGAGCTGCCCCGACGTTCGCATCATCTATCGCGCCACCTCAATCCCCATAGCGCCGTCTTGACCTGCCCCACCGGAACTGCAACACCCTCACCAATTCCTCCGGTGAAGCCGAGGCCAACTCAGCGGCACCAAGGAGGTTCTGCACTCACCTCTTTTATTCGATCTCACAGGGTTGCCGATGCTCGATACCCAGCAGACTTGACGGGTCTCCATCAACGGCACCGTCACCGGCCACATCATCCACGACGTCTCTCCCCCATGTTGTTGCTTCCTCGGTGGCGACTTCCATAACGGCACTAGCTGCAGCTGCTCCGTCTCTCGCTCGTGCTGCAGCTCTATTCTTGCTGTCGGTCGTGCTGCTGCACTGCTCTTGCTTTCTTTCATGCTACTGCTCTGCTCTTGCTCTTGCTTGCGCTGCTGCTGCTGTTGCACGACCTTCGGCGGCTACAGGAGTTGCTGCTTTAGCACTCGCTCGCGGTGCTACTGCACGACTTGCTCTCTGCTAGTGCGTTCCCTGCTCGAGCGTCTGCTGATTTAGATCACTGCTTCTCTGCTACTAGTGCTCGAACGCCGTAAACATCTATTGCAATGCTCCGCTACTAGTTCAACCAGTTTCGACAGTAAAATTCAGTTTCGACTGTAAAGTTCGTTTTCTTCAGTTAAGTTCAGAGTGAACAGTACTTATAGCATCTGTCGGAGCGGCCGTGGAACGGATGATGTGTTTTACATCTAGCACTTTTTGGTGATGTATTTTACATCATCTATCGCAGATGATATTAGGGTCCCACTTCAGATTAACATTGTCTGTCTTGTCCTGCTTCAGCCTCGTCGCTGTACACCTCATCGGGTCTGCTCCAACAATGGAACCGTCCATCACAGCGGAGAAATACCCTCGGCGCCGTTTCCAAAGGCCTCGGATCTTCTCCCCCCCCCTCCGACAGTCACACCAGCATCACCATCCTCCACGTCCAACCCAATGATGCTGAGGTCCACAAGGCTATGCCAAAGAGGTTGTACATTCGTCGCATCACTTTGTTATCTGCATTCATGTAGATACCTCAAGGATCCTTTGGTATGGAACTACTATTCGTGCAAAACTGTTAGAAGGAGTGGAGCAAAGCAAAACTGGAGGATTTTTTTCCTTTGGTGTCTCTTTCGAAGAAAAAACGTAGGAATTTTATTCACTTGGACATCCTTTTCAAATTAATATGCATGAAGAACAGAACTAATTGCATTACTGGCATAATAAGATGCTTATTTTCTCATTTTCACGTGGTTTGACTTTAATTTGACCACGTTTCTCCATTCCTGTGTTCTTCCAATTCATGTGAACCAAACACCCAGGTTGACTGAAATCCTATGTTTCCAAATGCTCTGTTTTGCACGTGCATTCCTATCCTATTCCTATGTTTTTCCTGTCCTTGCGTCTATAGAATCCTCCAATTCTAAGGAGCCCTTACAGATTTACTTCATTTTCAGATAGGCGTCAAAGAAAACTCTGTGTGTTATGTCCTGCTCCTGCCGTGCCATCATCCACCCTACCTGAGGTGCACCATCGACAGAAGCGTTCACAACAGCAGAGATCCCCCCTGCAGACTTTCTTTCGCCGCCTCAGATCATCTTCCCCGTTGCCGGCAGCCACGCCAACTGCATTACCATCATCGACTAAGCAGATGAACCTGAGGACTACACAGTTCCGGAAGAGTGGTCGCAATCTTTCGTGTTTGCTTACGTTTACATCGGTTATTATTACCTGCTACTTTATCATTCAAACTTGAGTTTTGAAATGCCCATGGGTCTCATATCGAGCCAGCAACGAATAGTATCTGTCTACTATCTGGTTCATCTGGGGTCTTCTATGTGGTTCATGTTGGGTGGGTAACAAACAATAGATGATCCATTGTCTATCTTTTTAAACTGGAGCTATAATCTACCTGCTATCATTAGTTTTGGATCCATCCACTCGTTTGCTACCATCAGTCTTGATTTTTGCATGCACCCCTTAGGTCTTACAAAATCTAACTATTTTTTTTATTATGCATGTCAGATATTGTACACAATCGTACTGAACATGTAGAGAAAAAGAGAAGACCGTTGCGTCGGTATATAATGGCATGCAGACGCCGCTCCATGGTGGGCGAAGTGCCCTCCCCCCTCCTGCATTTCCAGATTGTATTCCAGAGGAAGATAACTGTTCAGATGGGGATTCAGAAGGAGCCGACCACGCCTGTTTACCACCTGAGGTGTTTGCTCTAACCTGGCATGCTGATATTGGTCATATCGTGCATATGGCGCCTTGCATTGCTTACATTATACCTCTTAAATGTCATCAGCTTGGTTTAGATTTGCTTTGTTTGAATGCCACTTGTTTGGTTTCTATATCATACTCCCACCATTCCTAAATATTTGTCTTTTTAGATATTTCAACAAGTGACTACATATGGAACAAAATGAGTGAATCTACACTCTAAAATATGTCTATATACATTCGTATGTGCTAGTCCATTTGAAATCTCTAAAAAGACAAATATTTATGAACGGAGGGAGTATATGGGAATTATGCAATGCCATCTTCTTTAGCCAGGCATCATTACGTGAATCATGCAATGACATCCTGTTTAGCCAGTCATCGTATATGTGAATTGTATCATGCCATATTTTTTTTCCATAATATATTCCATTTGTCAACAATGTTTATACATTCATCTACTCTTCATGTGCATCAGCCATTTGAGTCGGTCATGGGAAAATCTGGAGTGAAAACAAGGTCTTCTGAGCAGTCAGTGCTACCTGTCGATGCAGATTTCTTGCTGGTTACAGATAGCTCCTCAGAGGAGGATTCAGGGACAGATGACCAATCATACCCCCCTCCCTTGGTGCATGCTCTAACTTGGCTGGGTTATATTGCTCATATCATGCATATGGTGTCTTGCATTGCCATGCCATCTGCTTAGATTAGACATGCTTTGTGTGAATGCCTCCTGTTTGCTTTCTATATCAGATATGTGAATTATGCAATGCCATGTTTTTCAGCCAGTTATCATATATGTGAATTATGCACCGCCATGTAGACAGGCATCATATATGTGAATTATCTCATGCCATCTTTTTTTTCATTACGTATTCCATTTGTCGACAATTTGTGTTTATTGAACTACAATTCATGTGTATCAGCCATTTGAGCTGGTTATGGAAAAATCTGGAGTGAAAACAAGGTCTTCAGAGCAGGCAATGGTACCTGTTGAAGCATATATCTCGATGGTTACAGGGAGCTCCTCAGAGGAGGATTCAAAGACAGATGACCAGTCCTATATCCCACCTAAGGTGTATGCTCTAAGTTGCAATGTTTTATATTTCTCATATGATGCATATGGTGTCTTGCATTGCTTAGTTTAGACATCATATGCACAATATTGAATTCCATCTGCTTAGTTTAGAGATCATACATGCGAGTGCCAGCTGCTTAGTATATGAATCAATTATGTCAATTATACCATGCCATCCTGTATACTTAGACAACATGTATGTGAATTATTTCATCCCAACCTATTTCAGAAAGACATCATATAGTTTTGTCATGTCATCATGTTTAGGTACTCATCATATGTTGAATTATGCCATTATATCCTTTTAAGTTATCCATCATATATCTGAAACTGTGTCATGCTATCCTATTTAGTTAGGCTTCATATATGTGAAATTGTGTCATGCTGTCCTGTTTGGTTAGACAACATATATGTGAATTACCACATCTATCTATCATACAATGTCTGTACGTTCAATTTCTTTTCTTTTTTATCAGCCATTTGACTTGGAGGGGGTGATGGCAGTATCTAAGGGAGCAAAACCCCATTCTTCACAAAAGACAGTGCTACCCGTCGCTGCAGATAGAACCATGGTTGTACTGGCCCACAAACTAGCCCCACCACACATAATCAAGACTCTTCCAGATTGCACACTTACACCATTGGGCAGAGAACTAGCTACAACCCATCTAACCGCAACCCCAGCAGATAGTAACCCACTTCTAGTTGACAAAGCACCATGTCCACCACAGAGTACCCCCACACGAGCAGTTTGTAAAGCTACTGCAGTGCCCAAAGCACGAAGACCACCACAGCTAACTCAAACTCCACATTTAAAGCAGAAGAGAAATTGTTCTCAAGTCAGATTCCGTAGATATGGTCCATACTCCTTTGCTATTGCATCACTATATTTACTCATACCAACTACTTCCAAATTTGAAGGATCCAATTAAAACTCCAATGGTGCAACAGGTATGTTTTAAACCTATTTCTTTAACTGGATTGCTGTTCTAACTTCTTGCTCTAAGTTGATTTCAGTTTAAGTTGAATAAACAGTTATGTTCTCAAGTGACGCACATTACAAGTGCTGCCAATGTTGTGTAGTTTTTCACACTTATATTCTGTCTATGCTGTTGTGTCTTAAAAATATATGAGTTGAACTGTGTCTCTATCTTGATTAGGCAACATAAATTAGAATGATATGGACAATACAGTGACCATAGTACATAGATATATGTTTGTTTCATGATGTTATCCTATCCACCTTACTACTGAACTGGTTTACCAAAATGAGTTTCGTATACTACAAGCTAAACATGTGATGTGTCTGCTTGTTTCTCTTATAATATGCAAATAGAATATTGGAGAAGAGCACCCTGTCAGTGTCAAAACCGGCGGATCTCGGGTAGGGGGTCCCGAACTCTGCGTCTAAGGCTAATGGTAACAGGAGGCTGGGGACACGATGTTTACCCAGGTTCGGGCCCTCTCGATGGAGGTAATACCCTACTTCCTGCTTGATTGATCTTGATGATATGAGTCTTACAAGAGTTGATCTACCACGAGATCAGAGAGGCTAAACCCTAGAAGCTAGCCTATGGTATGATTGTTGATGTGTCCTACGGACTAAACCCTCCGGTTTATATAGACATCGGAGGGGGCTAGGGTTACACAAAGTCGGTTTACAGAGAAGGAGATCTATATCTGAATCGCCAAGCTTGCCTTCCACGCCAAGGAGAGTCCCATCCGGACACGGGACGAAGTCTTCAATCTTGTATCTTCATAGTCCAACAGTCCGGCCAAAGCATATAGTCCGGCTGTCCGGATACCCCCTTATCCAGGACTCCCTCGGTAGCCCCCGAACCAGGCTTCAATGAGGATGAGTCCGCCACGCAGATTGTCTTCGGCATTGCAAGGCGGGTTCTTCTCCAAATTTGGCACACCCGTCATAGCGAACAGTGTCCGGCCTCCCAGTAAGGTCGTACTCCTCAGCTTATGTGCTTCAATAATGGCCATCTCCACATGTCGAGCGAAGATGAGAGGCCGGGGCATTTTTACATTCGCCACCCTAATTCCGTAGGCAAGCTGTCTATTTGAAGAGATGGGGATCCTTAGATCCAAATCACACCATCTTCTCCCAAGAAAGCATTTCGAAGAGCGCGTCCCAAAGAGGCCATCCCATCATGACCGGTCGCTGCAGCCCTGCTCGTCACTCCCCTAGCTCGAAACCAGGGGATTGGGAAAAGTGTTCCATCCCTGACAGCTGCCTAATAGAGCTGCAGACCAAAGGGTTCCTCCCGGCCACATACATGGTCCCCGTCCGATACGGACTAGCCACCTATAATGGCGGGGAGCAAGCGGAGAGATTCCCCGACTCCTCTCGAGGGGAGCGGGTATGCCTTGTCCCATATATGCTAAGAGGTGTCGGGTTTCTAATCCACCCATTCCTTCGCGGGCTCCTGGAGTTCTACGATCTCCAGTTGCATAATCTTACCCCCGCCTCCATACTGCACACCGCGGGTTATGTTGCCCTCTGCGAGCTGTTCCTGGGCTGTGAAGCTCACTTCGAGTTATGGAAGAGGCTATTTTGCCTCGTCCCCCGCAACCAGGAGGGATCTATATATAAAGTGGGCGGAGCCGAAATATGGTGGATCGCCCAGACCGGATACCTGCACGGTACTCCAAAGAAGGTGTCCAAAGACTGGCCCTTGGAGTGGTTTTATATTGATGACGTTCCCCTTTCGGAGCCAGTCCAGACGGGCCTTCCCGAGTTTACCAATACTCCGCTGAAGAAACGCCAAAGCTGGCGCCCTCAGAGCCCCCAGGAGGAAGATAACAGGGAAGTCCTCTATCCGATGAGCCGGATACAAACCCTGGCCAAATCAGGATTGACAATAATCGAAGTTATGTCAATATGTGTAATAAGGGGAGTGCAGCCACTTCAATATAGGGGAAAACCCATGTGGCACTTCAGTGGAGAAGACGACGCCTCCCATTGCGGTCGCAAAGATTTGGACTCCGCCACATCTTTGGCGAGGATACTGTCTGAATTGTACAAAGGAGAAAAAGAGAGTTCCTCCGCATTAAACCACGGGATGGATTTTCCATGTATAACCCCCGAAGGTGGGTAAGTTGTCATCCTTTACTCGACTCTATCCATTTGACCTTCTTTGTCACAATTATTTACCTTGTCGTTTCAAAACAGGAACTAAGGAAGGCCGTGAAAGAGTTCAACAGCCCCTCTCCGCAGCCAGAGGATCCCGGCCGGGCTCTCGACCCCGGACTTGAAGAAGATCCGGACATATCCGTGGAATTCGTCAACGGGACTTTCTACCAGGCAAGCAGCGGCGGCTCTTTAGTGGCCATCATCGCGGATTATCCCGGACTACTTCCTGTGTCGCATGTAAGTAATGTCGGGGTTCCAACCTTCTGAAAGAATTCCTTCGTTTTGTCGTACCTTATGCTCACATGCCGTATTTTTATATAAACGGCAGTCGGGACGCCGTGCGGAACCCGCGGGGGCCTCTCAGCAAGAGGCGCCTAGACAAGGTAGGCTTAAAAGGAAGGCGGTTAGGAGCGAGATGCAGGCACAGAGGTATTCATTAAACTTGCCCCGTGGTTATTTGGTCTTTTAGCGAGATGTGACGGCTTTAATTATGTCCTGGCAGGAAACGCCGGACTATATCCGGGGACCCTACCGGCCATGCCTCCAGCAACCGGATTCCTGAACCGGATTCAGGGGCGGAGGTTGATGTGGAGACAACGCCGAACTGTCCTCCTGCGGAGGATACGGATAGGCTTTCCGCCACAAATTCTGAGGTGGAGAGTCCCATGAACCACCGGCGCCAACGGGCCGTACTTCGTGGTTGTATTTTTTCCGAAGAGGCGTTTAATTCCTTCAATTCCAGACAAGCATATATCTGTGCTGCTCAAGATGGACTTGCCAGAGCAACGGACCAGTATGTGAAGGATATACGGGTAAGAAAATTTAATAAGTCTGTGTAGTAGAAGCCCCTGAGACTTCAAACAGTTGGCACAACTGATTTAAGGATCATTAAATGCATAGGTTCTTGTAGAGAAGAATGCCCAGTTGTCTCAAGAGCTGGAGGAATGTAAGGCCCAAATGAAGGCCAATGTAGCCGAACAAGAGGAATCCAAAAAGGCTTCTTCTGGTAATAATTTCCTTCTACCAGTTTGTTTGTTCGGCATTGTTTGTAAATCTGATGAAAGATTCGACAGACAATCCCGGAGGAAATCCGAAGACTGTGGGAGATAATGAGCTGCATCTGCGAAGTCAGCTGAAGGTGGGCGAACGCGTGCTGACGCAGTCTATTCAGGAGAAAAATAAGCTGCAAGATGCTAATATCAGACTGAGTGTCGAATTGAAAGATTTTCGGGTTCAGCTCGCGGACTCCGTAAAGGAGAACCGGAGGCTTTGACGTGGCATTTATAGTAAGTGCTTGAATGAACTGTAGTATAGTTCGGCGAGGAAGCGTATTGACAGAGTTATGCTTACATGTATGTTGATGGGCCATCCTGAAGAGGAGATGCCCGGTTCCGCAGGCGATGTGCAGCAAGAGCTTTCACAACTGCACGAACGAGCTCGGCAGGTGATGAAGGGTATTGCCCAGACCTTGTGGCCATCCGCTTCCCTAGCAGGAGGTATGGGCAAACTTGTAGAGATGCTCAAAGGAGCACGGCGGCGCTTCCGATTATGGAAGATATTAGCTTGCCGGCAAGGTGCAAGAGAAGCTTGGGCCATGGTAAAGACGCGATACACCAAGGCTGACTCGAACCATATGGCCGAAATTGGACCGGTGGGGTCAGATGGACAAGAGATACCCGTTAGTCTGGTATATGACCAAGTAGCGTTAGGTGCAAAGTATTCCCAACAGGATTGTAAGCTAGACAGCCTGTTGGATGGTATAGAGGAAGAGTACAGCCAGTCTAAAGGACTATGTAATTTGAATGGGCTCATGTACTCCCTAGCCGGATTGAAACTCATTTGTCATGGCGGACCTTTTCGCTTCAGCCCCCGGATCCGACAGCCTGGGGTGTATCCGAATACCCACACAATTATGAAAAAATGGGGTATGCGTGGAAACCAGGCGTAGGGGTCATAAGTGCTTGAACAGACAAGTACCCAACTAGTTATGTTATATTACACGGATAGTAAGAAACATCTTCCAGAGAGAATTGTTCCATTTAGGGTTCCTTTCTCTGGGTGCACATGCATCGATGTGCATGTCCGAACTGCGACCAGAAGCGCGGGAAACAAAACATCTGGGTATTTTCGTTGTAATGAACGAGAACATCTTTTGTTCACCGACCGAATATTCCCTTAAGAACGCTAGCTTTCGGCTTCACCCAGTCTGAGGTACACATCCGGCTCAACCGGCAGTAACAATCATAGAGGTGCTCCCCTTATACCCTAGACGAATTAACCAGAACGTAGGGCATAAATACAAGAGCCAGGCAACCCAGCAAGGCCAAAACTTAAGTCATATCGGTGCATATAATGGTGAAGAAAAGGAACATATGGAAATAAAAATGCATATGTGGCTGGCAAGGAGCCATGAAAGTAGTTGTATTTAGCTTCCGAATAGGAAGCCCGCAGGTACAGTGTGTACGCATAATGCGGCTGGAGTGCTCGGGGCATCCGTACAGTTTTAAGGTTGTACGTTAAAAAGGAAAAAGGGGGCGAGAAAGGAAGAAAGAGAACATAATTGAAGAGGCGGACTTAAGGAGACGAACACTAAGTTCCGCGCTAGGCATAGAATCTCCGGGGTCTAGCCGTGTTCCATGGGTTCGGCTCGAGTCTGTTATCAGATGCACTGCGCAGACGGTACGCTCCTCCAGTGAGAACTTTATCAATGATGAAGGGACCCTCCCACTTGGGTTTGAGCTTGTCCTTCTTCTTCTCGGGGAGGCGTAGAACGAGTTCGCCAATGTTATAAGTTTTGGCCCGTACTTCTCTGCTTTGGTACCTTCGAGCCTGCTGCTGATAGAATGCGGAACGGGCTTTAGCAACATCACGCTCCTCCTCGAAAGCGTCTAAGTTGTCCTGCCGATCTAGCTCGGCTTCGTTCTCTTCATACATGCGCACACGAGGTGAGTCATGGATTATATCGCAGGGCAGCACTGCTTCTGCGCCGTACACCATAAAAAATGGTGTGTATCCAGTGGTACGATTCGGCGTGGTCCGCAACCCCCAGAGTATGGAGTCGAGTTCCTCGACCCAATGTGTGTCTGATTCCTTCAAGGATCGCACTAGTCTGGGTTTAATGCCTCTCATGATAAGACCATTGGCGCGTTCGACTTGACCGTTTGTTTGGGGGTGATAGACAGAGGCGTAGTCGAGCTTAATGCCCATTTTGCCGCACTAGGTTTTCACCTCCTCGGCTGTAAAATTCGAGCCATTGTCAATGATGATACTATGGGGGACACCGTAATGGTGTACAACCTCCGATATGAAGTCTATCACTGGTCCGGATTCAACCATTTTAACTGGTTTGGCTTCTATCCATTTGGTGAACTTGTCCACCATGACCAATAAGTATTTTTTCTTATGGCTTCCCCCTTTAAGGGGTCCCACCATATCCAGCCCCCAGACCGCGAAGGGACAAGTTATGGGGATTGTTTGGAGAGCGGTAGGGGGCATAGGGCTCTGATTGGCAAATAGTTGAAAACCAACGCAATGTTGGACAAGGTCCTGTGTGTCCGCCCGGGTTGTCGGCCAGTAAAATCATGTCCGAAAGGCCTTGCTTATGGGAGCTCGGGCTGCCGCGTGGTGCCCACCTAGTCCGGAATGGATTTTGGCTAAGAGTTTCCGCCCTTCCTCTTCGGATATGCATCGTTGGAGCACTCCGGTGACGCTCTTCTTGTAGAGCTCTCCTTCATGGACTTTGTAGGACTTAGAGCGTCGCACAATACAATGTGCCTCATTTTGATCCTCGGGGAGCTCCTGCCTATTTAGGTAGGCCAAGAAGGGCTCGGTCCACGGGGTGATGACAGCCATTATTTCGTGGGCCGAAGGTGTTATTTCGATGGCAGAGCCTCCGATTACGTCAGAAGGTTCAGAATCTTGGGTTGTGTTCAGAGTCGGACTAATAGTGTCGGACTCCCCTTCACATGCCACGGACGGCTTGAACAGCCTTTCTAACAAGATATTAGGTGGGACGGGGTCGCGTTTAGCGCCGATGCGGGCGAGGATATCGGCCGCTTGGTTATTTTCTCTGAACACATGGTGGAATTCAAGCCCCTCAAACCGAGCTGACATTTTGAGGACGGCATTGCGATAGGCCGCCATTTTCGGTTACTTCGCATCAAAGTCTCCGTTTACCTGAGATATTGCGAGGTTCGAGTCCCCACACACTTTGAGGCGTTGGATGCCCATGGACACTACCATCCCAAGACCATGCAACAGAGCCTCGTATTCGGCTGCATTGTTGGAGTCTGTGTATAATATTTGGAGGACGTACTAAATCGTGTCTCTGGTGGGGGATGTCAGGACGACACCCACTCCCAATCCGGCCAGCATTTTAGAGTCGTCGAAATGCATGATCCAATTCGAGTACGCGCCATACTCTTTAGGGAGTTCGGCTTCTGTCCATTCGGCGACAAAGTCAGCCAGTACTTGCGACTTAATGGCCCATTTAGCAATTTGGCATGTTGCATCGCGGTTATTTATTATGTCATTGAGTGGTACTTCGGAGGCCACCGTGATCGAACACTCTTGAAAGTAGTGTCATAGTTTCCGGGATGCCATGAAGACCGCGTACGCTATCTTTTGATAGTGTGGGTACCAAGATTTGCATGGAGTGAGGACAGTGGACATGTAACATACCGGCTTTTGGAGCGGGAACTTGTGTCAGTCTGCCTCTCATTCGAGGACGAGCACTTCTCTCACAACTTGGTTTGTTGCGGCTATATATAATAGCATGGGTTCACCAATGTTTGGCACGGTCAGGACTGGGTTTGTTGCCAATAGTACCTTTATTTATTCCAGTCCGGCCGTTGCCACATCCGTCCACTCAAAGTGTTCGGTGCGTCGGAAAAGGCGATACATAGGTAGTGCCTTTTCTCCTAAGAGGGAGATAAAGCGGCTTAAGGCAGCCACACGTCCAGTTAGTTTCTGGATCTGCTTGAGGTCTGTTGGGATAGCAAACTATGATAGAGCTCGGATTTTTGCCGGATTTGCTTCAATTCCTCTATTGGAAACGATGAAGCCGAGCAATTTCCCGGAGGGTACCCGGAAGACACACTTCTCCGGGTTGAGCTTGATGTCGTATGTTCAGAGGTTGTCGAACGTAAGCCTCAAGTCATCTATTAAAGTATCAACGTGTCTTGTTTTGATGACCACGTCGTCTACATAGGCCTCTACTGTCTTGCTGATTTGTTTTTCCAGGCATGTGTGAATCATGCGTTGATAAGTTGCGCTGGCGTTTTTTAGCCCGAAAGGCATGGTGTTAAAACAGAAGGGGCCATATGGTATAATGAAGGCCGCTGCGGCTTGGTCGGACTCCGCCATCTTGATCTGATCGTATCCGGAGTATGCGTCGAGGAGGCACAATGAGTCGTGTCCTGTGGTGGCGTCGATGATTTGGTCAATGCGTGGGAGGGGGAAGGGATCCTTAGGGCAAGCTTTATTGAGGTCCTTGAAATTGACACATAAGCGCCAGGATTTGTCCTTCTTTGGTACCATTACCAAGTTTGCTAGCCAATCCGGATGTTTGATGTCT
The DNA here is from genome assembly GCF_002162155.2 of Triticum dicoccoides. Taxonomy (NCBI): domain Eukaryota; kingdom Viridiplantae; phylum Streptophyta; class Magnoliopsida; order Poales; family Poaceae; genus Triticum; species Triticum dicoccoides. The sequence goes on along the minus strand of NC_041391.1, from coordinate 95,195,664 downwards.
CTGATGAATACGGCCTCGAGTAGCTTGGCTAGCTCCTCTCCCATGGCTTGCCGCTTAGGCTCTGAGAAGCGCCTAAGAGTCTGCTTGACTGGCTTGTATCCTTTCAGTATATTGAGGCTATGTTCGGCCAGCCTGCGTGGGATGCCCGGCATGTCTGAAGGGTGCCAGGCGAAGATATCCCAATTCTCGCACAGGAAGTCTCGCAGTGCGGCGACTATTGTGGGGTCCAACTGTGTCCCAATGGAAGCTGTCTTTGTAGGGTCCGTTGGGTGGACCTAGAATTTGACTATCTCGTCCACGGGTTTGAAGGAGGTGGATTTAGGTCGCTTGTCGAGTATCATGTCATCTCTATCCACTGTTGCTCGCAGCGTTGTCAGTTCTTCGGCCGCGAGGGCTTCTGATAATGCCTCCAGGGCGAGGGCGGCGGTTTTATTTTCAGCGCAAAGTGTGACGTCCGGATCGCTGGCTAGAGTGATGATTCCGTTGGGCCCTGGCATTTTGAGCTTCATGTACCCGTAATGGGGTATAGCCTGGAAACTCGTGAATGCGTCCCGCCCCAAAAGGGTGTGGTATCCGCTGCTGAATGGGGCCACTTGGAATGTAATTTCTTCGGACATGTAATTCTCCGGCGTGCCGAATACCACATCCAGTGTGATTTTTCCCGCGCATCGCACCTCCCGACTAGGGATGATTCCCCTGAAGGTTGTGCTTCTTTGCTCAATGCGGCTCCTATCAATTTCCATTTTGTTAAGGGTTTCCTCGTAGATGAGGTTTAGCCCGCTTCCACCGTCCATGAGCACTTTAGTGAGCCTGAAGCCGTCCATAATTGGACTAAGGACCAAAGTGCTTGGTGCTCGGACGGTTCGGAACTGAGGTTCGTCACTGGCATTATAGGTTATAGCCGTGTCGTTCGATGCGTTTATTGTTGCCACGTGGCAAACTTCAGCGACGCTGCGCTGAGCTCGCTTGCGCCTATTATTTGAGGTGAAAGTCTCGAAGACTGTAAATACCGTATTATTGTTTCTGGTGGGTTGTTGTTCTGCCGTATGGTTTAAGAGGAGACCCTCGCCGCTCTTTGCTACATGCCGGAGTATCCAACATGCTCTAAGGCTATGAGTTGGCGTAGTATCCGGTGTGCTGTGAATTTTGCACGGTCCACTGAGCCATTCTTCCAATATGGTTCCGCGCCTTGTATCAGGCTTTGGTTTTTTGGTAATAGAATCGGGTAACTTACGAGAGCTTGTCCTTTTAGATCGGACAAAGGGTTTAGTGAGAGCCGGATTGTCCCAGAAGTTCGTTTGGGTTTTCTAGGCGCTTTCCATCGCGCAGTACTTCTGCACTATGGCCGCTAAGTCAGCTAAATGTACTATGTCACGGCTTCTTATAGCGTTGAGGATCCCTTTGTCCGTGCAATTTTTGCAGAAGTTTGAGATTGCGTCTTCCTCACAACAGTCCTTAACCCTGTTTAACACATGGAGGAATCTGGCCCAGTAATGATGTACGGTCTCTTGTGGCTCTTGTCTATTTGTTGAAGTTTGAATAAATCTGGGTGGGTGGGTGGTTTTGAATCTGAATCCTCACCCGATCTGAGACCCAAGGGCAAGGAAGTTCCCGAGCTTAACGGCTCGGGCTCTAGGATGCTGCCCAATTTGTTTGACCCGTCGCCTGATCCTAAGTTCGGGGTTTGGGTCGTGCCTCCCACGAGCCGGTGTCCGGCTCAGAGAGCTCGGCAATCCGGACATAGTTCATCCTCAAAATAGAGGGAGAATTCCTATGGTGCTCCTCCACTACCGCGATCTCATGGGTGACCGGCGGAGAGTAAATCTCCCTTTGTTCGGGTTTAATCCCAATCCGATCATAGTCCATAGAGATGCCCAGGGTAGCGATGCGATCCAAGAGCTCATTAAGGGAAGAGAGCTCCATTGGATCCATCTGTTCAGCGAGTTCCGAACTGACGTGGAGGCAGTTTTTGATGACCTGAGAAGTCATTGTCGGCACGACAGCCGATCGGGCGGTCATGACGAAGCCGCCCAGACAGAGAGTTTGGCCTTGGGCCAGTGCTCCTTCAGAGGTGATGTTGTCCCTGACAACAAGGCGGGCCATCAAGCCTTACTACGACGACACAGAGGAACTCTCAATGAAAGCACCAATGTCGGTGTCAAAACCGGCGGATCTCGAGTAGGGGGTCCCGAACTGTGCGTCTAAGGCTAATGGTAATAGTGTTGGAAATATGCCCTAGAGGCAATAATAAATTAGATACATATTTCCTTGTTCATGATGATCGTTTATTATCCATGCTATAATTGTATTGCCAGGAAACTCAGATACATGTGTGGATACATAGACAACACCATGTCCCTAGTAAGCCTCTAGTTGACTAGCTCGTTGATCAATAGATGGTTACGGTTTCCTGACCATGGACATTGGATGTCGTTGATAACGGGATCACATCATTAGAAGAATGATGTGATGGACAAGACCCAATCCTAAGCCTAGCACAAAGATCGTAGTTCGTATGCTAAAGCTTTTCTAAATGTCAAGTATCATTTCCTTAGACCATGAGATTGTGCAACTCCCAGATACCGTAAGAATGCTTTGGGTGTACCAAACGTCACAACGTAACTGGGTGGCTATAAAGGTGCACTACAGGTATCTCCGAAAGTGTCTGTTGGGTTGGCACGAATCGAGACTAGGATTTTTCACTCCGTGTAAACGGAGAGGTATCTCTGGGCCCACTCGGTAGGACATCATCATAATGTGCACAATGTGACCAAGGGGTTGATCACGGGATGATGTGTTACGGAATGAGTAAAGAGACTTGCCGGTAACGAGATTGAACAAGGTATCGGCATACTGACGATCGAATCTCGGGCAAGTACAATACCGCTAGACAAAGGGAATTGCATACGGGATCGATTGAGTCCTTGACATCGTGGTTCATCCGATGAGATCATCGTGGAACATGTGGGAGCCAACATGGGTATCCAGATCCCGCTGTTGGTTATTGACCGGAGAACGTCTCGGTCATGTCTGCATGGTTCCCGAACCCGTAGGGTCTACACACTTAAGGTTCGATGACGCTAGGGTTATAAAGGAAGTTTGTATGTGGTTACTGAATGTTGTTCGGAGTCCCGGATGAGATCCCGAACGTCATGAGGACTTCCGAAATGGTCCGGAGGTAAAGATTTATATATGGAAAGTTGTTGTTCGGGTTTCGAAAAAAGTTCGGGTTTTTTCGGTATTGTATCGGGAAGCTTCCAGAAGGTTCCGGAGGATTCCAGAGGGGTCTGGAGGTCCGGAAATTGTTCCACCACGTCCAATACAGCAGCATGGGCTGTAAGGGGGCGCCCTAGCCTTAATGGGCCAGGGGCACCAGCCCCCCCAAGGCCCATGCGCATGGGAGGGCCTCCACTTGACTTGGGAGGCACTCCTCCCCCCCCTTGGCCGCCGCCCCCTCCTCAGATTGGATCTGAGGGGGCCGGCCCCCCTCTCCCTTGCCCCTATATATATGTGGGGGTGGGAGGGCAGCCGCACCACAAGTTCTGGTGCAGCCCTCCCCCTCTCCCAAGTACTCCTCCTCTCCCGCGGTGCTTGGCGAAGCCCTGCAGGATTGCCACGCTCCTCCATCACCACCACGCCATTGTGCTGCTGCTGGATGGAGTCTTCCTCAACCTCTCCCTCTCTCCTTGCTGGATCAAGGCATGGGAGACGTCACCGGGCTGTACGTGTGTTGAACGCGGAGGTGTCGTCCGTTCGGCACTAGGATCTCCGGTGATTTGGATCACGACGAGTACGACTCCTTCAACCCAGTTCTCTTGAACGCTTCCACTTTTGAGAACCAAGGTATCAATCCAGTAGGAGATCACACACAAGTCCCTCGTACCTACACAAAACGATAACAACTCGCAACCAACGCTTAGGGGTTGTTAATCCCTTCACGGTCACTTACGAGAGTGAGATCTGATAGAGATAATATTTTTGGTATTTTTGATAGATAGATGCAAAGTAAAAAGTAAAAGGCAAAGTAAAACAAAGAAAGTAAATAAAGTAATGGAGATTGATATGATGAGAATAGACCCGGGGGCCATAGGTTTCACTAGTGGCTTCTCTCAAGAGCATAAGTATTCTACGGTGGGTGAACAAATTACTGTTGAGCAATTGATAGAAAAGCGAATAATTATGAGATTATCTAGGTATGATCATGTATATAGGCATCATGTCCAAAACAAGTAGATCGAAACGATTCTGCATCTACTACTATTACTCCACTCATCGACCGCTATCCAGCATGCATCTAGAGTATTAAGTAAAACAGAGGAACGCTTTAGGCAAGATGACATCATGTAGAGGGATAAATTCATGCAATATGATAAAAAACATCTTGTTATCCTCGATGGCAACAATACAATACATGCCTTGCAACTCTTTCTGTCACTGAGTAAGGACACCGCAAGATTGAACCCAAAGCTAAACACTTCTCCCATTGCAAGAACTACCAATCTAGTTGGCCAAACCACAAAGATAATTCAAAGAGACTTGCAAAGATAACTCAATCATACATAAAAGAATTCAGAGAAGAATCAAATCTTGTTCATAGATAAGCTGGATCATAAACCCACAATTCATCGGTCTCAACAAACACACGGCAAAAAGAAGATTACATCGAATAGATCTCCACAAGAGAGGGGGAGAACATTGTATTGAGATCCAAAAAGAGAGAAGAAGCCATCTAGCTAATAACTATGGACCCGAAGGTCTGAAATAAACTACTCACACTTCATCGAAGAGGCTATGGTGTTGATGCAGAAGCCCTCTGTGGTGGATGCCGTCTCCGGCAAAGCTCCGGAACAGGACCCAAGATGGGATCTCGCGGATACAGAAGGTTGCAGCGGTGGAATTAGGTTTTTGGCTCCGTTTCTGATCTGACGGGGGTATGTAGGTATATATAGGAGGAAGGAGTACATCGGTGGAGCTCCGAGGGGCCCACAAGGTAGGTGGGCGCGCCCTCCACCCTCGTGGCCTCCTCGTAAACTTCTTGGAGTAGGGTCCAAGTCTCCTGGATCACGTTCGGTTGGAAAATCATGTTCCCGAAGGTTTTATTCCGTTTGGACTCCATTTGATATTATGTTTCCTCGAAATACTGAAATAGGGAAAAAACAGCAATTCTGGGCTGGGCCTCCGGTTAATAGGTTAGTCCGAAAAATAATAGAAGTGGAAAATAAAGCCCAATATAGTCCAAAACAGTAGACAAAGTAGCATGGAGTAATCAAAAATTATGGATACGTTGGAGTCGTATCAAGCATCCCCAAGCTTAATTCTTGCTCGTCCTCGAGTAGGTAAATGATAAAAAAGACTTTTTGATGCGGAGTGATACTTTGGCATAATTTCAATGTAAATCTTCTTAATTGTGACATGAATATTCAAATGCAAAAGATTCAAGACAAAAGTTCATATTAACATAAAAGTAATAATACTTCAAGCATACTAATCAAAGCAATCATGTCTTCTCAAAATAGCATGGTTAAAGAAAGTTATCCCTATAAAACCATATAGTCTGGCTATGCTCTATCTTCATCACACAAAGTATTTAATCATGCACAACCATGATGACGAGCCAAGCAATTGTTTCATACTTTAGAAATCTCAAACTTTTTCAACTTTCACGCAATACATGAGCGTGAGCCATGCACATAGCACTATAGGTGGAATAGAACGGTGGTTGTGGAGAAGACAAAAAGGAGAAGATAGTCTCACATCAACTAGGCGTATCAACGGGCTATGGAGATGCCCATCAATAGATATCAATGTGAGTGAGTAGGGATTGCCATGCAACGGATGCACTAGAGCTATAAGTATATGAAAGCTCAACAAAAGAAAGTAAGTGGGTGTGCATCCAACTTGCTTGCTCACGAAGACCTAGGGCACTTTTGAGGAAGCCCATCATTGTAATATACAAGCCAAGTTCTATAATGAAAAATTCCCACTAGTATATGAAAGTGACAACATATGAGACTCTCTATCATGAAGATCATGGTGCTACTTTGAAGCACAAGTGTGGAAAAAGGATAGTAGCATTGTCCCTTCTCTCTTTTTCTCTCATTTTTTTTATTTTCTCTTTTTTTGGTGGGCTTCTTTGGCCTCTTTTTTTTTATTTGGGCTTCTTTGGCCTCTTTTATTTTTCATAAAGTCCGGAGTCTCATCCCGACTTATGGGGGAATCATAGTCTCCATCATCCTTTCCTCACTAGGATAATGCTCTAATAATGATGATCATCACACTTTTATTTTTCTTACAACTCAACAATTACAACTCGATACTTAGAACAAGATATGACTCTATATGAATGCCTCCAGTGGTGTACCGGGATATGCAATGAATCAAGAGTGACATGTAAGAAAGAATTATGAACGGTGGCTTTGCCACAAATACAATGTCAACTACATGTTCATGCAAAAAGCAATATGACAAAAGTAATGTGTGTCATATGAATGGAACGGTGGAGAGTTGCATGGCAATATATCTCGGAATGGCTATGGAAATGCCATGATAGGTAGGTATGGTGGCTGTTTTGAGGAAGGTATATGGTGGGTGTATGATACCGGCGAAAAGTGCGCGGTATTAGAGAGGCTAGCAATGGCGGAAGGGTGAGAGTGCGTATAATCCGTGGACTCGGCATTAATCAAAAGAACTCATGCACTTATTGCAAAAATTTAGAAGTCATCAAAAACCAAAGCATAAAACGCATACTCCTAGGGGGATAGATTGGTAGGAAAAGACCATCGCTCGTCCCCGACTGCCACTCATAAGGAAGACAATCAATAAATAAAAATGCGCTCCGACTTCATCACAAGCGGTTCACCATACGTGCATGCTACGGGAATCACAAACTTTAACACAAGCATTCTTTAAATTCATAATTACCCCTATTGGCATTTTCTTTAATATTATCACCTTCATATCTCAAAACAATTATCAAGCATCAAACTTATCTTAGTATTCAACGCACTCAAAAGGAAGTTTCACAAATCTTGAATACCAAGTATATTAACTTTAAGCAAATTACCATGCTATTAATAACTCTCAAAATAATCTAAGTGAAGCATGAGAGATCAATAGTTCCTTTAAAACAAATCCACTACCGTGCTCTAAAAGATCTAAGTGAAACACTAGAGCAAAAATTATTAAGCTCAAAAGATATAAGTGAAGCACTACGAGCAAAACTATCAAGCTCAAAAGATATAACTGAAGCACTATGAGCAAAACTATCAAGCTCAAAAGATATAAGTGAAGCACATATAGTATTCTAGCAAATTCCAAATCAGGTATGGCTCTCTCAAAAGGTGTGTACAGCAAGGATGATTGTGGTAAACTAACAAGAAAAGACACAAATAATACAAGACGCTCCAAGCAAAGCACTTATCATGTGGTGAATAAAAATATAGCTCCAAGTAAATTACCGATGGAAGTAGACGAAAGAGGGGATGCCTTCTGGGGCATCCCCAAGCTTTGACTTTTTGGTGTCCTTGGATTATCTTGGGGGTTCCATGGGCATCCCCAAGCTTAGGCTCTTGCCACTCTTTGTTCCATAATCCATCAAAAAGAATTCACCCAAAACTTGAAAACTTCACAACACAAAACTCAATAGAAATCTCGTGAGCTCCGTTAGTGAAAGAAAACAAAAGACTACTTCAAGGTACTGTAATGAACTCATTATTTACTTATATTGGTGTTAAGCCTACTGTATTCCAACTTCCTTATGGTTTATAAACTAATTTATTAGCCATAGATGCATTGAAATAAGCAAACAACACACGAAAAACAGAATCTGTCAAAAACAGAACAGTCTGTAGCAATCTGTAACTAACACAAACTTCTGGAACTCTAAAAATTCCAACAAAAATAGTACGAACTAGAAAATTTGTTTATTGAACAGAATCAAGAAGAATCAATGCAAAAGCTCGTTCCTCTGATTTATTGATTTTTTTCTGGTGAGCGCAAAGTCTCTGCTTTTCAGCAGAATCAAATCAACTATCATCATAGCTTATCCTATAGGTTCTACTTGGAACAAACACTAATTAAAACATAAAACCACATCTAAACAGAAAGTAGAAACTAAATTTAACACTAAACAGGAACAAAAACAAAGAACACAAAATAAAATTGGGTTGCCTCCCAACAAGCGCTATCGTTTAACGCCCCTAGCTAGGCATAAAAGCGAAGATAGATCTAACGAGTGTCATAATAATAGGATAGATCTTGAAAACTCATATCATATTATCTATGTTCAGCGGCAAGCTTCCTTTGAGGACAGAAAAAGTAATCAAAAGGGATAAATTTTGTAGGGAAAAGGTCCCCAAGATCGATAAAGGGAGGAATAGGATCCTCTTTCGGCCCTTCATAGTGCACAACTATTTCATCACTAAAAGCATTTTTTTGGCAAAATTTTGTGAGCCTATACTCAAGAGAGTATCCTAACTCATCATTTCAAAGAGCAAAGTCATTATTAAGCTTGTTAATGCAATCAATCAAGACTTTGGTAGGAACCTTTTTTCTAAGGTTTTCATTGAAAGCGATATAGTCGGAAGATTGAAAACGTCTAAATTCCTCTTGATCATAAAGGATTGCTTCTATGGGAGGACGACCGGCGTCCACCCTATAGTGCGCAAAGATTTCTTTGGCTTCTCTAATGATAAATCTAAACTCATGAGCCAAAAATATAGTAACAGCGTGCTTAACAGAGGAATGCTCAATATTAGAAAATTCCAAGAAAATTCTTTGTATGCAAGGGTGCATGTGCATAAATTGTCTTTCAAGTTCAACTACAAGAATAGCGATAGCATCTGCAATACTACTTGTTTTATGAAGGATAGAACCACCCAAGGAAGGTAAAGCACCAGTACAAGTAAAGAATCTTGAATAACACCTTTGCCAATAATGTTACCACTCCCGGTTCGGAACTTTTTAGTATGCAAGATATGGGGTTCATCGGCCGGAGCCTCGGGATTTCCTATGCCATTATTATTGTCCATATCGACGATAATCTCCCCAGTTTCAGACATGGCGGCAACAAAAAGGTGAAGAAGGCAAAAGAGAAGGAGAGGAGGAGATTGGGAAAGAGAGGGCGAATAAAACGGCAAGGGTGAAGTGGGGGAGAGGAAAACGAGAGGCAAATAATGTAATGCGAGAGGTAGGGATTGTGATGGGTACTTGGTATAGTTAACTTTTGCGCAAACTCCCCGGCACGGCGCCAGAAATTCTTCTTGCTACCTCTTGAGCACTGCGTTGGATTTCCCCGAAGAGGAGAGGATGATGCAGTAAAGTAGCGTCAGTATTTCCCTCAGTTTTTGAGAGCCAAGGTATCAATCCAGTAGGAGATCACACACAAGTCCCTCGTACCTACACAAAACGATAGCAACTCGCAACCAACGCTTAGGGGTTGTCAATCCCTTCATGGTCACTTACGAGAATGAGATCTGATAGAGATAATATTTTTGGTATTTTTGATAGATAGATGCAAAGTAAAAAGTAAAAGGAAAAGTAAAATAAAGCAAGTAAATAAAGTAATGGAGATTGATATGATGAGAATAGACCCGGGGGCCATAGGTTTCACTAGTGGCTTCTCTCAAGAGCATAAGTATTCTATGGTGGGTGAACAAATTACTGTTGAGAAATTGATAGAAAAGCGAATAATTATGAGATTATCTAGGTATGATGATGTATATAGGCATCACTTCCAAAACAAGTAGATCTAAACGATTCTGCATCTACTACCATTACTCCACTCATCGACCGCTATCGAGCATGCATCTAGAGTATTAAGTAAAACAGAGTAACACTTTAAGCAAGATGACATCATGTAGAGGGATAAATGCATGCAATATGATAAAAAAACATCTTGTTATCCTCGATGGCAACAATACAATACGTGCCTTGCAACTCTTTCTATCACTCAGTAAGGACACCGCAAGATTGAACCCAAAGCTAAACACTTCTCCCATTGCAAGAACTACCAATCTAGTTGGCCAAACCACAAAGATAATTCGAACAGACTTGCAAAGGTAACTCAATCATACATAAAAGAATTTAGAGAAGAATCAAATATTGTTCATAGATAAGCTGGATCATAAACCCACAATTCATCGGTCTCAACAAACAAACCGCAAAAAGAAGATTACATCGAATAGATCTCCACAAGAGAGGGGAAGAACATTGTATTGGGATCCAAAAAGAGAGAAGAAGCCATCTAGCTAATAACTATGGACCCGAAGGTCTGAAGTAAACTACTCACACTTCATCGGAGAGGCTATGGTGTTGATGTAGAAGCCCTCCGTGGTGGATGCCCTCTCCGCAAAAGCTCCGGAACAGGCCCCAAGATGGGATCTTGCGGATACAGAAGGTTGCGGCGGTGGAATTAGGTTTTTGGCTCTGTTTCTGATCTGACGGGGGTACATAGGTGTATATAGGAGGAAGGAGTACGTCGGTGGAGCTCCGAGGGGCCCACGAGGTAGGGGGGCGCGCCCTCCACCCTCGTGGCCTCCTCAGAAACTTCTTGGAGTAGGGTCCAAGTCTCCTGGATCACGTTCGGTTGGAAAATCACGTTCCTGAAGGTTTTATTCCATTTGGACTCCATTTGATATTCTGTTTCTTCGAAATACTGAAATAGGCAAAAAACAGCAATTCTAGGTTGGGCCTTCGGTTAATATGTTAGTCCCAAAAATAATATAAAAGTGGAAAATAAAGGCCAATATAGTCCAAAACAGTAGACAAAGTAGCATGGAGTAATCAAAAATTATAGATACGTTGGAGACGTATCATACGCGCGGCAGTTTTCGGGTAGGCGGTTTGACAAAGAGGCAGGGAGGGTGAGCGAGTGGCAGTTTCTCAATCACTAGCAAGATACCCATGCGTTGCATGGAACATCAAGATGCATTTGTATGAGTAGTTTATCTTGTGGGAGAAAAGGATGAACGACGGAAGGCCTTATTTGCAAATGTTGAGTGGTTGTGGGTATCTTTTTGCAAAATTTCCATTTTTCCTTCCTATCCGTCAGATATAAATCAGACGGCTTGTATTGCAGGATGGCAGGCACACCATCATCACCAACTCTGTTTTTTATAAGAGTAGAAATAAGAGTAGAGATACTGCTAGAAAGGTCGGGTTGTGCGATTTGACGGCGCGTTACTGCTGGAAAGACTTGTGATATGACCACTCACTATAGTCATGAACTACTAGCGCTCCCTTCCATTCCGCGCTCTAATCTGGTGCATGACACGTCGACCCAAATGCTGGCTCTCCCACATGTCGGAGTAGTAAGAAGGAGCAAAGAATGATGCGGTATATACTAGTACTACTACTACTACTCAGGTCGGAGGAGTGCGAACGACGGCAGCCCAGTGAACCAGCAGTGCGAACCACGGCGGCCCAGTGAACCAGCAATAGAAAACAATGTGGTGATATGGCCATAAAAAACAATGTGCTACGGTCCACACTGTAGCATGTAGCAGGGAGGTCGCGAGAGGGGTGAGTTTGTTTGTTCCTTCTCTATCTCACAGCCATATCATTGATCTTGCTCGCTCTAGCGCTACTTCTGATTTGGAAAAGTAGATCCCGATCAAACTTGGTATAGATTTGTGGTGCACGCATGGAATTGTTTGATGCTGCTTGAGGAGGTAATAAATCTGTCTAAAGGCCCAAACATTCAGTTCACCTTTATAGGTATTTCAGTTTCAGGCTTGCATTATTTCAAGAGGCCCAAAGATTTAGTTCACCTTTCTAGGTATTTAAATTTCAGGCTTGCATTATTTCTAGAGGCCCAAAGATTCAGTTCACCTCTCTAGGTATTTTAGTTTCAGGATTGCATTATTTTTAGAGGCCCAAAGATTAAGTTCCCAGTCGGCGGCAAGCGGCCCTGCTACCCATGCCGGTGTCGACCTCAACTCGCAAGTGCCGACATCGGAGGGGTTCCCGGGCCTTGGGCTCTATAGAGCCTTCCTCCAGAGCGACGATGGCGAGCTCCTCTCCCTCGGTGCATGAGGGGCTCCGGGCTCCCTCCCTATCATGAATGACTTCCGTGATGAGTTAGCTCATGCTTTGTTTCATGGAGTGTTTTTTTTGTGAAGCTTGACTGACGACTTGTATGTTTAAGTGGGATATCTCATTTGTATGGACAAAGTAAAAATTATCATGTTTTGCATGCTTGATTTATAAAGATGGTTCGTTTATGTCAATTGTGAGCGGGAGGAGGCCACAGAAGAGCCGGCCACACCAAATCCGGCAGGAAATAGGGTCCAAAGTAGTCAAATGATTGAGAAAGAGCATTATAGTCAATCTAAACCTGCCATCCATACACCTCTTTGGTTTAGAGTTAGTTCAGGGTTAGAATCTAACTCTAACCTCTAACTGAGTTAGAGTTCTCCTCATCTCGGTTCATCGCCATCATATTTTCCCCATTCCTATGTTTTCAGTATCCTGCGAATCAAAGAGGCCCTTTTTTTAGGTCTGGTCATTTTTTATAAACGTGTTATGTCCAAAATTTAATGAACGTGCTCCGGTTTCTACGAAAATAATCCGGTTTCATGTAGTAATTCATTCATTTATTTATTCTTCTATGGGGGTTTGCATGTAATTCATGAGGTCTGAAATGTAAAGTACCCCGGCATATGCTCCGAGTCGTGCATGCACTACGACCCAGATGCTCTATGTCCCACATGTCCTCATTTAATTATGTGCCACATCATCCAAAAAATCTAGTTGGCATGCATGATACCACTTATGATACTCCCATTACAACTAGCCTAAATGCGTGAAAAAATATGTACTATGAAGCGTAGCTGCGGTTCGAAAAGGAGACCTAAAGTGATCATAGCTATAGGTCGCACGAACCCAACTAGTGGTACTACTAGACATACGACTAATTTTTCCCTCAAAAAAAGAGGCACGAGTGCTCAGTACTCCTATTCTATCAACACGAGTCCCATCTGACAACAGCGTCCGTGCTACAGCTAGGTCTCCTCCCTCATTTCTCTCTTCTAATTCTAAAGTCGGCCGACGCCCGGTGGGCGGGGTGGGTTTGCTCAACTGCGCCCCCACCTCATAGTGAAAACGTTACGACTCGAATAAAAATGTCATATACTCCCTGCGTTCCTAAATATAAGCCTTTTCAGATACTATTTCAAATAGAATACAGCATACAGATGTATGTAGACATAGTTTAGAGTGTAGATTCACTCATTTTGCTCCGTATGTAGTAGTCACTTGCTGGAATCTTTAGAAAGACTTATATTTGGGAACGGAGGGAGTACTATACTAATAAAACATGAAGGCCACAAGGCGATGCAGTGTTGGACTGCTGGTTACAAGAGGCAAGAAGAAGAGATGCATCCATCGACGACGTCCACCTCCTCGACTCAGGGCGCCGGCCCATCGAACGATGCCTAAGTAGCAGCGGCTTTCATGGCCAGGTCGACGTGCTTCTGAATAATGGCGTCCAAAGATTCCAGCTGCTGGAAAAGGCCAACGTCTTTCTGTCCTCGCTTGCCTTGTAGTGGCCTATGTAGACTATTTCCTCATAGAAGTGGATGTGCAGGTCGACGGTTTCTTGCATGGTGAGGCATTGCGCGGCGAGCGCGGCCTTGAGGTGCACATTCTTCATCGCGACCTCCGGCACCTGCAAGGCCACCAGGGCTTGAAAGAGTTCGTCACCATGGAGGCCAATGAGGGTGGCAGGCAACGAGGAGCCTGGGCGCGCGGGCTGGAGCAGTATGGCAAGGTCGTCCACGTGCTTCTTGACAGTGGTGAACTTGCGGATGGAGTTGACCATCATGTCGTCCATGCGAGAGGCAAAGCCGGCATCGGCGAGGGCTACGATGCCGGCGGTCGCCAGCTCCTTCTGGAAACGCTGCACGGTGCGGGGCCGCCGGCCGGCGCCTTGGATGATTTGGCACAGCCGACTGCCGCTCGCGTCCATCACCTCCATAGGTGCTTGTGGCTTCTAGTCACTTGGTCTTGGATTGGAGTGAGCAGTGTTGTGCAGAGACTTGGGAGTACATGGATTGGAGTGGTGGGGCACCTTTATATGAGAGTCCAAACTCTGTTGCATTCACATCGTGCTAGCTCTATTTTGCTTCTCCAATTAATTCCCTATGCATGTAATTGAGGATGCATCATTGACCGTTCAACGTCTTGGGAACCGCTACGCTCTCCCTCCTTGGCATTCAAGCACCTATGGAGGCGACTGCCACTCACGTCTATCGCGCATCAGGAGACGTTCCCGTTGACGACGAGGTGCCTATGGTGACTTCGTAAATTTCAAGATGATAGCGTCGTGCATGTGTGCATTCATAGGGGTGAGTGTATGCGCGTGTATATGAGTGCTTGCGTCTGTACTGTGTCAAAAAAAATGTAAATGCGTGTCAAAAAGAGACTAGTCAGTATACTCAATATTGTGCACCTCGGAGAGGAAAACGATAGAACTAGGTATTTATTTACGGTGTAGATTCACTCATTTTACTCCATATGTACTCCGTCTCGTAGTCTAGTCACTTGTTGAAATCTCTAGAAGGGCAAATACTCCTTTCTGGTTTACAGGGCTATACTAGCAAGTAGTTGTACGTACTAGTACAATAGTGGGCTCACACAACAATTTTGTCTCATGCAAGATCCTGGCTATATGCGTGCTCTAATGTTCGCAACTGCCACGTTCGGGTTGCGCTTGGCTCTTTGCCTCTTCGAGAAGACGATCAATGATGTTACTACTACTGTTTCTACGGTGTCGAATCCAGTGCTGCATGTCCGTCCACCACGAGTGGGACGGATAGCTTGTTGTAGAATTACTATAAGCAAAAGCATGTCCTTGTCTGGGAGCAACCGCGCGCATGTGCGAGGGAGAAGGCGTGTAGTAGTAAAATCAAGCTTCTCCACGTTGTACGAGTTGACGCGACACATCATAGCACTGGCCCCACATGCTTGCCTCTAAACTTGGCTGAAAGACCCGTAGTGTACAATATATTTGCTGCAACCTCTAACATTTACCCACCTCACAGTGAAAATGTTAAGACTGGAATAAAATGCCATATACTCCCTGCGTTCCTAAATATAAGCCATTTTAGATACTATTTCAAATGGAATACAACATACAGATGTATGTAGACATAGTTTAGAGTGTAGATTCATTCATTTTGCTCCGTATGTAGTAGTCACTTGCAGGAATCTTTAGAAAGACTTATATTTGGGAATGGAGGGAGTACTATACTAATAAAACATTAAGGCCACGAGGCGATGCACTGCTGGTTACAGGAGGCAAGAAGAAGAGATGCATCCTGATGTCTACTACACAGCCTTCTTCGTGTAGACGTTGTTGGGCCTGCAAGTGCACAGGTTTGTAGGACAGTAGCAAATTTCCCTCAAGTGGATGACCTAAGGTTTATCAATCTGTGGGAGGCATAGGATAAAGATGGTCTCTCTCAAACAACCCTGCAACCAAATAACAAAGAGTCTCTTGTGTCCCCAACACACCCAATACAATGGTAAATTGTATAGGTGCACTAGTTCGGCGAAGAGATGGTGATACAAGTGCAATATGGATGATAGATAAAGGTATTTGTAATCTGAAATTATAAAAACAGCAAGGTAGCAAGCGATAAAAGTGAGCGTAAACGGTATTGCAATGATAGGAAACAACGCATAGGGTTCATACTTTCACTAGTGCAAGTTCTCTCAACAATAATAACATAGATAGATCAAATAACAATCCCTCAACATGCAACAAAGAGTCACTCCAAAGACACTAATAGCGGAGAACAAACAAAGAGATTATGGTAGGGTACAAAACCACCTCAAAGTTATTCTTTCGGATCAATCTACTCAAGAGTTCGTACTAGAATAACACCTTAAGACACAAATCAACCAAAACCCTAATGTCACCTAGATACTCCATTGTCACCTCAAGTATCCGTGGGCATGATTATACGATATGCATCACACAATCTCAGATTCATCTATTCAACCAACACAAAGTACTTCAAAGAGTGCCCCAAAGTTTCTACCAGAGAGTCAAGAACGTGTGCCAACCCCTATGCATAGGTTCATGTGCTGAACCCACAAGTTGGTCACCAAAACATACATCAAGTGGCACATGATACCCCATTGTCACCACAGATAATCACGGCAAGACATACATCAAGTGTTCTCAAATCATAAAAGACTCAATCCGATAAGATAACTTCAAAGGGGAAAACTCAATCCATTACAAGAGAGTAGAGGGGAGAAACATCATAAGATCCAACTATAGTAGCAAAGCTCGCGATACATCAAGATCGTGCCAAAGAGGGAACACTAGAGAGAACACGAGAATGAGAGATCAAACACATAGCTACTAGTACATACCCTCAGCCTCGAGGGTGAACTACTCCCTCCTCATCATGGATAGCGACGGGATGATGAAGATGGCCACCGGTGAAGGATCCCCCCTCCGGCAGGGTGCCGGGAAGAGCTCCCGAGAGGTTTCTGGTGGCTACAGAGGCTTGCGGTGGCGGAACTCCCGAGTCCCGGTCTATCTTGATATTCGATGTTTTAGGGTACGTAGGCTTATATAGGCGAAAGAAGTCGGTCGAAGGAGCCTTGAGGGGCCCATGAGAGGGTAGGGAACGCCTAGGGGGGTGGGCGCGCCCCCCTATCTTTTGGCCTCCTCGAGGATCTTCTGACGTGCACTCCAAGTTCCTGGGATTGGTTCTGTTCCAAAAATAACTTTGCCGAAGGTTTCATTCCGTTTGGACTCCGTTTGATATTCCTTTTCTTCGAAATACTGAAACAGGCAATAAAACAGCAATATGGGCTGGGCCTCCGGTTAATAAGTTAGTCCCAAAAGTAATATAGAAGTGTATAATAAAGCCCATAATCATCCAAAACAGGTAATATAATAGCATGGAACAATCAATAATTATAGATACATTGGAGACGTATCACATCCATCGACGACGTCCACCTCCTCGACTTAGGGTGCATGGGCGAGGGAGAAGGCGTGTAGTAGTAAAATCAAGCTTCTCCTCGTTGTTCGAGTTGACGTGACACATCATAGCACTGGCCCCACATGCTTGCCTCTAAACTTGGCTGAAAGACCCATAGTGTACAATATATTTGCTGCAACCTCTAACATTTACCCACCACAATCACCAGGGTGACAGGTAGGGCCAGAAGACTATTTTAATTTTTTTTAAACTTCGAGACGGTCACATAGCATGGAGCCGACCCCAACGATTTTAAGCTTACATGCATGGTACATGCTAACCTAGACTACTCTACACATGAAACTGCCACACGAGCATCCGGGCTGCGCTTGGCTCTTCGCCTCTTCGGGAAGTCGAACAATGATGGAGTACTACTGCACTGGAGGAGTACTACAGTACACTTCTGGTCATTTGACACCGATTGAACTGCTGCATGTCCACTGCGTGCGGGAGGGAGAGTGTGTAGCGAAAGCTTCTCCTAGTCTTGCCAGCCACCACACTCATGGGCGAGGGAGGGACGCTCCTGCCTTTACGTGTATGACATGTGGGCTCGACAGGTGGGTGGCCAACCTGTCATACAGCCAAACGCGGGTGCAGTTAAGTCCGCGAGGGAGAGGATAATCAAACTTCTTATTGATGTACGAGTTGACGTGACACATCAAAGCACTGCACTCGATATATTTCAATAATTTGCAGTTACCGATGCATTAATTACAACGCATGCATGCATGTCGTGACTCTCCTTTCGATACTTGCTTGTGTTGATTTAATGCACCTTGAAGTAGTACTCCTTCCGATTTCTAAAACTTTCTTTTGTTTTTCTCAGATTAGTCTGCATGTCCGCATTGGTTTCCATCTATGCCCCGCTCGATTAGTTCTGCCCCCATTAATCGCGCTAGTTTCCAAAGAAGAAAATGGCTACAGGCAAACGCATGCAGCGCCGCATGCGGCTTGAACGCCTGGGGAAGCCAACTCAAGCGAAAAGGAAGGAGGACCAACCAACCATTGCATGCGCATTTACTGTCGATATTTATGCAGCTTACTCGTGCGCAGGGGCAAATTTGTCCAAAAACTCAAACTACTGCCTTCCTTGGTATGCGGGAGGAGAGTTATGCGCAGAGTATAAAATATGTGACAGTAGAGCTTTGTAATGCCCCGGCCCAAGCGAGAGATGCTTGTGCACGACGAGGGCGAGATCATGCAGACAGAACAGGAACCGATGAGGGAGCTCACTAAGGTCTCGATGGACCTCACCGTGCTCCACTGCCCCTTGTGCCTCCTCCCCTTGACGCCTCCAGTGTATGAGGTTCGAATACACCTCGTCCGTTCGGCTGATTGAGCAAGGTGCAGGTTTGTTGATTGATGTGATGTTCGATTGATTTCTGCAAAGCAAGGGAGGGCACCTGGCCTGCGTGGACTGCCGCGACGAGCGCCCCGGGAACCAGCGGCAGTGCCAGAAGTGCGAGCGCGGCGGTGGCGTCGACGTGTGGAACACGCCAATGGACGTCGTCGTTTTGTCACTAAGGGTGGAGTGCCCAGACGAAGGCTGTGGGCTCTACGCCACTTACCACAAGCTCACCGATCACCAGAGCGTGTGTCTGCTCGGGCCCTGCAAATGCCCCGTGCCTGTCCGCGGCTACGAAGGCCCGCTGCCGGTGCTGTACCACCACATCAGCAACGCGCATCCCATGCCCGTGCACAGGATCCAGTACAGCAAGGTGCTCCAGCTGCAAGTGCCACTGTCGGAGCCACGGCTCTTGTTGTTCACGGAGGAGGACGGCCGCATGTTTTTCTTGGTCGGCGGCGTGCTCAACATCGACGCGCCTATCACAGTGGTCTGCATCAGAGCGGGGGCGTCCCCACTGCCGCACTACATGGCCAAGCTGTGGGCGAACGGCCCACCGGGGGAGCCCAAAAGGCACGACCGACGCCGTCAAGGTGGAAATGGAGGTGACAAGCAGCAAGGATCCCAGTGACCTCGACGTGCAGGAGCTGACCTTCTTCACAGTTCCGCCCAAGCTGCTGGCCGGGGCTAAGCTGGTGTCCCTCCACATTCAGATTGACAAGCTCACATCCTAAATGTTTCTAAAGTGCCTTCTGTTTATCTTAGTAATACGCTAATATAGGGATTACCTCGGTCTACTGTTACAGGTGCATGCGTGCAATCGTCCATAGCCAGATGGATCAGATCTCCGGCTGGGCGAGGTTGCAGGACGACAAGAAAGCCTCGTTTGAATAGGCTACCGAAGTCATCCGGCAACTAAGTGAGGGCAATGAGAGGCTCCAGGCCGAGCATGACCTGCTGAGGGCGAAGATCGTCCGAAGTGCAGACCAGCAGGAGGAGACCAGTGCCTTGTTGAAGAGGACCGGCGTCGTCGTCAAGAAACTTATGGACGAGAATGACATGCTCCGCATCGAGCGCCAAAGGCTGGTGGAGGAATCTGTGGATGTTCTCAAGCAGCGTCCTGAGGATACGAAAGAGCTCATCGCCGCTCGCCGCGGAGACTAGTTCCGGCGGCCTGCAGCAACGCATCAAGAAAGTAGATATCAGCGAGCCAGATCCTTGTCTTCCTTCTTCTTTTGCCCTTGTGTATTTCGGGCGTAGCCGCATGCGGCTTTTTAATTATCTTTCTAATTATATAAGACAATTAATCGTCCTTATATATTCATCAGTCTTGCTATAAGTCACAGTAGATGATATATAGGTCCGTCGGATCTTACATCAAGATCCGTGCTTTCGGATTTTCTTTTTTCTCTCTTAAATCTCAGTCGAGTGAGACATAGCCACGCCATTAAACAAAGGCTCGGGCGCCATTAATGGAGACCTTGGGAAAGAGGTGGACGGCAGATGGAGGTCAAAGGGCTCTCCTCCCGATAAGCACGCGCAGGGGTCTGATCGCACGCCTCTCGTACTCAAATAGCTACCCTGCACGGCACCTCCTAGCTAATAAAAAATGGGGACGCGTGGCGGCACGTAAATGGTAGTAAATAGAACACCCACGGTTTCAATAATACTTGTGTTTCTGATTGTAACGTGGCAGCACTTGTTCCAAAATGACTTTGTTGATTGTTAATGTGTGCGCCTTCGCAAATCGGACATGGCACCAAGCCAAGTTTCATTATTTTCATGCGTGTTTTGAATTTACAGGAATTAAAAAACTAAGTTTCTCAATGTTTCCAGCCCAGCCACGACGCCCAGAATTTAGAATTTCATTCCCATTTCTTGCATGGAACCTAGAAATTTACCTGAGGACACACATGTGATTTTTCAACCAACTTTGGTGCACTGGAACATGTGCTTGTATTTCAAATTTGAATTATGCACACAGAGGTGACACGTTTCCTCTCAGAACCGCGAGCCTTCTTGAGAGAAGCTCCGATTTGCAAGAAGCTTATACCCAAATTTGTTCCTATTTGGCCAATTTTTTTTACCACGGCATGGTACTACCATGACATGACACCATGCCAAGTATCATGATTTTAAAACGAAGTTTCTCAATGTTCTCGACCAAGCCACGATGCCCAAATGTATGAATTTTATTCTCATTTTTTGCATGGGACCTAGAAATTCACCCGAGGACACAAATGTGATTTTTCAACCAACTTTGGTGCATGGGAGCATGTGCTTGTAGTTCAAAATTGAATTATGCACATTAAATGACCAAAAACTCAATTAATGTGTAAAAAAGGCCAAATGAAGCCGGAATGTTTTCTAAAATTTAACAGGGCACTCATGTAGTTCTATGTTGCCTTTGTAAATAAACTCAAGGGGGACAACGTATATCGTTTCGCACTCAAAGGTGGCACGTTCCCTCTCAGAACCACGAGCCTTCTTGAGAGAAGCTTCGGTTTAAAGAAGCTTATACCAAAACCTATTCCTATTCGGCCAATTCTTTTACCACAGCATGGTAGTACCATGACATGACACCCATGTCAAGTTTCATGATTTTCAGACGTGTTTTGGATTTACAAGAATTTAAAAACCAAGTTTCTCAATGTTCTCGGTCGAGCCACGATGCCCAGATGTTTGAATTTTATTCTCATTTCTTGCACGGGACCTAGAAATTCACCTGAGGACACAAATGTGATTTTTCAACCAACTTTGGTGCACAAGAGCATGTGCCGTAGTTCAAATTTGACTTATGCACATTAAATGAACATAAACTCAATTAATGTATAAAAATGACAAATGAACCCGGAATAATTCCAAAATTTAACATGGCACTCATGTAGTTCTATGTTGCCTTTGTTAAGAAACTCAAGGGTGGGGGCAGCGTATATCGTTTCACACTCAAAGGTGGCACGTTCCCTCTTAGAACCACGAGCTTCCAAATCGGCCCAATTTTTTACCACAACATGTTAGTGCCATGAGATGACACCATGCGAAGTTTCATGATTTCCAGAGGAGTTTTGGATTTACATGAATTTAAAATCTAAGTTTCTCTATGTTCTCGATCGAGTCACGACGCCCAGATGTTTGAATTTCATTCTCATTTCTTCCATGGGACCTAGAAATTCAACCAAGGACACACATGTGATTTTTTAATAAACTTTGGTGCACCAGAGCATGTGCATGCAGTTCATATTTAGATTATGCACTTTAAAAGTCCAGAAACTCAATTAATGTATAAAAAGGCCAAACGAACCCGAAATAATTCCAAAATTTGACAGGGCGCTCATATAGTTCTATGTTGCCTCTGTAAAGAAAATCAGGGGGGAGGCAGTTGCTACCTCTTGAGCACTGCTTTGGATTTCCCCGAAGAGGAGGGGATGATGCAGTAAAGTAGCGTAAGTATTTCCCTCAGTTTTTTAGAACCAATGTATCAATCTAGTACACTAGTAGAAAAACACCCATTAGTCCCGGTTCGTAAGGGCCTTTAGTCCCGGTTCATGAACCGGGACTAATGGGTCGTTATTAATACCTCCACCCATAAGTCCCGGTTCAAACTCGAACCGGGACAGATGTGCCTCCACGTGGCCAGTGTGCCGAGCCCAGTCAGGGGGGCCTTTGGTCCCGGTTGGTGGCTCCAACCGGGACCAAAAGTTCATGTTTTTTTTACAAATGTGGCTGCTTTAGGGGTTTTGGGGGTTATTTTTAGGTTGTTATTAGCTAGCTAATAGAGAGAAGTGTCGTCTCTTATATCTTCGTCCTTGGTTTATCAACGCTGCTGCTATGTTCATTTCACCCGCTGATATAACATGCTCATGCATGCGCATCATACATCATCATATATAATAACCAGTCCTATGCATCATCATACAACTTCTACTCGTTATTAATAATAAGTCATACGATCATCATCCTCATAGTCATCGAACCCAACCCTACATAATTGTTCTTAGCACATGATCATCAGTATCAGGTAGGACCTAAACACCCTTAAGGTAAAATAGCATAAAACAATATAGACCCTGACTCTCCATTATGAAGAATGGCGATCATCCTATCTCCAATTCTTGCCCTGCGCTGATGGTTGCTTCCAAGAAGCTCCTTACGACTGTCCATACATTTTTTCTATTCTTTGATTGTCATGTCTCCACTTCTTTTAGAAACTCGGTATGGACTGTTCAGATTCGTAGGAAGACCTGGTTGTATGTTCAAAACATGAAGGCTACCGTGTGTATACATCAAATGAGACACACAATCATTCGGGATTATCTGTTGAAAAACATAGTAATAACTTCGTAGTTAGCAATGATGTACTAGCTCTAGAAGTGTGCAAAAAGATGCACGGATGTCTAATAGTAAAAAATCTTACCAGGGTATCTCCATGGTAGTTACCGTAGTTCAACACGTGCACTAGTGGCACGTATTGACCATAATGTTGAGGAGTTTGATTGTAGATATTGTAATTCTCAAGATCAGTACAAAATGCGACCAGATGATTTTTCTCCTGATAAGTTAATTCGGAGCCTTTGGTGTAGTAGGTTCTGTCTACCATCTTCCGCACATTCTTTGAAGAATGAAAATAAGTTTTCAATGGAAATAAGTTGTCAACTATTTTGAAATAAACAATATAAATTACTTAATAACTATGTTAAGCTCACATGGGGAAGAATTGGAGGTGTATCCACAAGGACCCAAATCGAAGGTCTCTCTTGCTCGATTGTAGGATCACCAAGATCCATGGTGATAAGCATACCCTCATCAAGACCATACATCTTGCAAAGTGCTTCCCAATTTTTGCAACCAAAATGGGTTACACTCTGAGCATTGTACAGCTTTACTTGAAAATCCACACCATGATGGGTACTTAGGATAATTTTTTTGGTTTCCAAACTTTCATGGTCTTCAAAACCCATCCTCTCCAAGACATAGCGTCTTGCAAAGCATGGGATAAGCTAGTCGAATTGGAAAAGATGAAAAATATTGTCATGATTAAAATAGTTTAAGTCATGCATAATTACGAAAAAACTATTGTCGTCGGTTGCGTACCGTATGAACATCAAAGGTCTCCTTGAGCTTAATGCTGAAGCGACGATCTTCGTCCAGCTCAATGAACCTGTCGCAGATACCTCGGTCGTCGTGGCACCAGTCGCACTCCCTCGGGCGGTTTTCGTCGTCCGAGTACGACATTTCTGGCCTATGTTCATAATTCAAATATTAAACTAGATTATTAATCACAGGTTGACTATCGGTGATGTACGTAGCTCCTCCTTTCATTCCCGAGTGCATTATTAGATCAAATTGTCTAGCACACGGGAATGAAGGAGAACTTATCCAATATGAGCATTCAATAAGCAAAACCAAATCATAAAATAAGCAAAACCAAATCATAAAATAAAGTAGTATTCAAATTATCATGCATTCAATAATTATAAGCAAAAGTACATCATCTCTTGGTGTCCGTACATCGTTGAATATTATCACTAATATAGCATCACTTATACAACTAGAACCGTAGCGCCCGACGGGTATCGACGCGGACGGTGGACACCCAAAGATAAGGAACCATCACAGGATCATAGCTCTAGTGAGATCCCTGAAGAACCTGCCAGGTATTGTCGAACCTGCCCTCCAATGCAACCATGTAGCGACGGACGTGCTCGTCCTCCTCGCTGACACGGTGACGTACCACCTCCGCGGTGTCCGGAAGCCTCGGCACCGTCACTGGCCCACGCGACCGCCACCAAACAAGGATCGGGTCAACAATGGGTTGCCTCCTCACCAACCTACGTCCCCCGGAAGGTAGCACCTCCCAATACCAGCCCGGCGGAGCCCAGTCCTGAACATGGCCCTGATCAAGCAAGCCTCCACCGCCGAGTCGACGACGACGAGGATGCGGGATAGGCATCGCCGACGTCGATGCGGGAACTACTTCTATATGTAGTTAAATAAAGTAGTTTTATTAATTAAATCAACTAGCTAGTTCAACTACTAAACACTTACTATAAATAAATAAAGTAGTACTTACTAAAAACAAACTACTTCTATATATAGTAAAATAAAGTAGTTTATTAAATCAACTAGCTCTAGTTCAACTATATATGAAGCACTTACTATAAATAAAATAAAGTAGTACTTACTAAAAATAAACTAGTATTTTTCTAACTAATTATATTAAACACTTTCTCTTCTTATTTTTTTTCATTTTTCTAAATACGTACTATGAACAAAAAAATCATTAAAATTCTATAAACAAAATTACAACGGAAATAAATCATAAAGATTCCATGAACAGAAAAAACATAAAAATTTGACATATTCGATCTTTGCATATATATGATAAAAAATCTATGAACTACACATCTAAATTACTACACATCCAACAAAAAAAATCTATGAACTACAAAAAAATCTAAAAAAAATCTAACAAAATCTAACAAAAATCATAAAAAATCTAACAAAATCTAACAAAACAATCTACTAACAGAAAAAAAATCTAACATAATATAAACAAATTAATTACACAATCTAAAGTACACAATATGAACTACATATCTAAACTACACCACATCTAATCTAACAAATAAATCTATGAACTAACAAAAAAATCTAAAAAAAATCTAACATAATATCAACAAATTAATTACAAAATCTAAATTACACAATATGAACTACATATCTAAATTACTACAAATCTAATCTAACAAATAAATATATGAACTAACAAAAAAATCTAACAAAAAATAAATAAAGTTGCTCACGGCTGGCGACGGCGACGGCAAGGTGCAGCAGGGCGGGCGGCGACGTCGGGGCAGGGCGGCGACGGCGTCGGGGCGGTAGGGCGGGCGGCGACGGCAGCGGGGCG
>NC_041391.1:95131868-95170210 GCF_002162155.2 Triticum dicoccoides | reverse complement strand
CAACCGGGACCAAAGGCCTCTTTTCGGCAGCCCAAAGGGCGGGAAACGAGGACCTTTGGTCCCGGTTGGTGGCTCCAACCGGGACAAAAGGCGGGCATTGGTACCGGTTGGTGCACCAACCGGTACCAAAGAGGGGCATTGGTACCGGTTGGCGCCACCAACCGGTATCAATGGACCCATCTAATTTTTTATTTTCTGCAACTATTTTTTAGTGGATTCTTTCTGCAGCTATTTTTTTAGTCCCACCTCGCCAAGCAAGAGGCACTCGCAGCTGTTTATAAGCCCTGAGTGCAGAGACAATGAAGAAGAGGCTCAATGCTCACCTGCATGTTGGTTAGCTTCAAGCCTTGAGGAATAGGGTAGACTGCACAGAGCTATGTGCAGTGTAGTTGACACTATTCCGAAAGGCTTGAAGCAAATTAATGAGCATTGCGCCTCTTTTTTATTTTTAATGACTTATTTTTAATAGTTGTGATTAACTTAACTAAAAAATGAGCATAGATGCTTATTTTTAATGACTTATTACAACTCAGAAATAAAAAGAAAAAAATAAATATAGCAGAAAAGAAAAAAAAACTATATAAAAAACTACTCAGAAATAAATAGAAGCAAAAATAGTTGTGATTAACTTTACTTAAAAAATGAGCATAGATGCTTATTTTTAATGACTTATTACAATTCAGAAATAAATAGAAGAAAAAATAGTTGTCATTAACTTAAATAAAAATGAGCATAGATGCTTATTTTTAATGACTTATTACAACTCAGAAATAAAAAGAAAAAAATAAATATAGCAGAAAAGAAAAAAAACTATATAAAAAACTGCTCAGAAATGAGCATAGATGCGCTTATAGAGAAAATTCAACCTAAATTCATAATAATTTTCTACTAATTTCAGAGAAATTCAATATGAATTTAGATTAAATTTCCTGTATAAGGGCATCTATTTTCATTTTGAGAGGAGCTCAACAAAGGGAGAGAGGGAGGGGCTTATAAACCGGTCTGATTCCCCTTCGGTTGGCGAGGTGGGACTAAACTCTGACCGCAACGAGGGCCAACCCTTTAGTCCCGGTTGGTGGCGTGAACCGAGACTAAAGGGCAGCCTTTGGTCCGGTTTAAGCCACCAACCAGGACCAATGGTGCTGGGCCAGGAGCGAGGCGCATTGGTCCCGGTTCGTCCCACCAACCGGAACCAATAGGTCCAAATGAACCGGGACCAATGGCCCACGTGGCTCGGCCGGCCCCCGGGGCTCACGAACCCGGTCCAATGCCCCCATTGGTCCTGGTTCTGGATTGAACCGGGACTAATGGGATGACCTGGCCTGGACCATTGCCCCCTTTTCTACTAGTGGTAGGAGATCACGCACAAGTCCCTCGTACCTACACAAAACGATAGCAACTCGCAACCAACGCTTAGGGATTGTCAATCCCTTCACGGTCACTTACGAGAGTGAGATCTGATAGAGATAATATTTTTGGTATTTTTGATAGATAGATGCAAAGTAAAAAGTAAAAGGCAAAGTAAAACAAAGCAAGTAAATAAAGTAATATAGATTGATATGATGAGAATAGACCCGGGGGCCATAGGTTTCACTAGTGGCTTCTCTCAAGAGCATAAGTATTCTACGATGGGTGAACAAATTACTGTTGAGCAATTGATAGAAAAGCGAATAATTATGAGATTATCTAGGTATGATCATGTATATAGGCATCACGTCCAAAACAAGTAGACCGAAACGATTCTGCATCTACTACTATTACTCCACTCATTGACCGCTATCCAGCATGCATCTAGAGTATTAAGTAAAACAAAGTAACGCTTTAAGTAAGATGACATGATGTAGAGGGATAAATTCATGCAATATGATAAAAAACCCCATCTTGTTATCCTCGATGGCAACAATACAATACATGCCTTGCAACTCTTTCTGTCACTGAGTAAGGACACCGCAAGATTGAACCCAAAGCTAAACACTTCTCCTATGGCAAGAACTTCCAATCTAGTTGGCCAAACCAAACGGATAATTCGAAGAGACTTGTAGAGATAACTCAATCATACATAAAAGAATTCAGAGAAGAATCAAATATTGTTCATAGATAAGATGGATCATAAACCCACAATTCATCGGTCTCAACAAACACACCGCAAAAAGAAGATTACATCGAATAGATCTCCACAAGAGAGGGGGAGAACATTGTATTGAGATCCAAAAAGAGAGAAGAAGCCATCTAGCTAATAACTATGGACCCGAAGGTCTGAAGTAAACTACTCACACTTCATTGGAGAGGCTATGGTGTTGATGTAGAAGCCCTCCGTGGTAGATGCCCTCTCCGGCGGAGCTCCGGAACAGGCCCCAAGATGGGATCTCGCGGATACAGAAGGTTGCGGCGGTGGAATTAGGTTTTTGGCTCCGTATCTCATCTGACGGGGGTACGTAGGTATATATAGGAGGAAGGAGTACATCGGTGGAGCTCCGAGGGGCCCACGAGGCAGGGGGCGCGCCCAGGGGGGCGCGCCCTCCACCCTCGTGACTGCCTCTGGCACTTCTTGGAGTAGGGTCCAAGTCTCCTGGATCACGTTCGGTGAAAAAATCACGTTCCCGAAAGATTTATTCCGTTTGGACTCCGTTTGATATTCTGTTTCTTGGAAATACTTAAATAGGCAAAAAACAGCAATTCTGGGCTGGGCCTTCGGTTAATAGGTTAGTCCCAAAAATAATATGAAAGTGGAAAATAAAGCCCAATATAGTCCAAAACAGTAGACAAAGTAGCATGGAGTAATAAAAAATTATAGATACGTTGGAGACGTATCAGCAGCGTATAACATTTTGCACACAAAGGTGACACGTTCCCTCTCGGAACCACGAGGCTTATTGAGAGAATCTCTGGTTTTGTAAGAAGCTTATACCAAAACTTGTCCCAATTCAGCCAAAAGTTATACATATGAAAAAAGGGTTTAGATTATCCCGAACATCTCGCTACCTAGACCAATAATGTACTATGATTGAATTCAACATAAAATGGATACAAATATTTGAATTGGAGAGCCTATGGTACATGTAGTTCATAATGAAATATGATTACTGCTATATGAATGCTTTTTGTTATCAAGATAATATTTAAATTATTGTATAACTTGACAACAATCGTATTCTAATAAGGAGAATTGATTCAAATTTAGTCCATATGGTAGACGACAATATATATGTTCACATGGTGGAGTAAAATGTTCATATATGATGGAAGATCAAAATGTACGACTACATCAATTATAAACCGCAAGGTCACCTAACGATATATTCGAATTCATCATAACGTGGATTAAAAAATTGAAATTCGAGATCCTGGCATTTGTAATCATATAAAAAGGGACATTACTCTTTCTTTTGGTGGGAATTGATTTGTTTTTTGTTGTTCTTGAGGGAAACGCGAATCAATTTGGTACTGTGCAGGGTAATCTTGTTCTCCCGATTTTTTTTACATTTTTCTTGTAGTTTTTTCAATGGCATCTATAGCAATATAGTAAAAGGGGACATGACTCTCTTGTGTCTTGTATGAATTGTTTTTTACACGTTAAGTTTGTTCTGCCGAACAAGGAGTCCACACCTTGTTATCCCGAAATTTTCAAGCTCGAGTATCTTTTGTCTCACCTGCTTTGAAACTCCCGCCTCTTCAACCCACGTCGCGCCTTATTATCCCAAAATTTCGACGCCCGCGAAAACTCCCTCCTCATACGAAATCGGTCCTGCAGCCCAGACACGCGAAATCCCCCTTCTACCCCTCAGCCGGAAATGAAGCTCCAGATAGCGGTGTCAAAACCGGTGGGGGTACGCTGGTAACTTACCCTACATTTTGGACAAGCACGTCCCTAAGGTTGGATCCCCTCCCCCTTCACCCCACCCCCATTCGTACACCGAGGCCGCCAAAACCCACGCTCCTCTGTCGGCCTCCCGACCGCCGCCCAGCCGGAGACTCTTCCCCGACTACGTCGTCCACCGCAACAGCTCGCCTTCCCTCATCCACGGCACCGGATGAGGATCCGTCGTCGATCTCGTCGTCCCGCCGGATCAGCCGCCCCGTCCTCCACCTCCAAGGAGCTGCCCCGACGTTTGCCTCGTCTATCGCGCCACCTCAATCCCCATAGCGCCGTCTTGACCTGCCCCACCGGAACCACAGCACCCTCACCAATTCCTCCGATGAAGCCGAGGCCAACTCGGCGCCACCAAGGAGGTTCTGCACTCACCGCTGCATTTTATCTTTTATTCGATCTCATGGGGTTGCGGATGCTCGATACCCAGCAGACTTGACGGGTCTCCATCAACAGCGCCGTCACCGGCCACATCATCCATGATGTCTCTCCCCCATGTTGTTGCTTCCTCGGTGGCGACTTCCACAACGGCACTAGCTGCAGCTGCTCCGTCTCTCGCTCGTGCTGCAGCTCTATTCTTGCTGTCGGTCGCGCTGCTGCACTACTCTTGCTTTTGTTCGTGCTACTGCTCTGCTCTTGCTCTTGCTTGCGTTGCTGCTGCTGTTGCACGACCTCCGGCAGCTACAGGAGTTGCTGCTTTAGCACTCGCTCGCGGTGCTACTGCACGACTTGCTCTTTGCTAGTGTGTTCCCTGCTCGAGCGTCTGATTTAGATCACTGCTTCTCTGCTACTAGTGCTCGAACGCCCTAAACATCTATTGCAATGCTCTGCTACTAGTTCAACCAGTTTCGACAGTAAAATTCAGTTTCGACTGTAAAGTTCATTTTCTTCAGTTAAGTTCAGAGTGAACAGTACTTACAGCATCTGTCGGAGCGGCCGTGGTGCGGATGATGTGTTTTACATCTAGCACTTTTTGGTGATGTATTTTACATCATCTATCGCAGATGATATTAGGATCCCACTTCAGATTAACATTGTCTGTCTTGTCCTGCTTCAGCCTCGTCGCCGTACACCTCATCGGGTCTGCTCCAACAATGGAACCGTCCATCACAGCGGAGAAATACCCTCGGCGCCGTTTCCAGAGGCCTCGGATCTTCTCCCCCCCCCCCTCCGACAGTAACACCAGCATCACCATCCTCCACGTCCAACCCAATGATGCTGAGGTCCACAAGGCTATGCCAAATAGGTTGTACACTCGTCGCATCACTTTGTTATCTGCATTCATGTCGATACCTCAAGGATCCTTTGCTATGGAACTACTATTCGTGCAAAACTGTTAGGAGGAGTGGAGCAAAGCAAAACTGGAGGATTTTTTCCTTTGGTGTCTCTTTCGAAGAAAAAACATAGGAATTTTATTCACTTGGACATCCTTTTCAAATTAATATGCATGAAGAACAGAACTAATTGCATTACTGGCATAATAAGATGCTTATTTTCTCATTTTCACGTGGTTTGACTTTAATTTGACCATGTTTCTCCATTCCTGTGTTCTTCCAATTCATGTGAACCAAACACCCAGGTTGACTGAAATCCTATGTTTCCAAATGCTCTGTTTTGCACGTGCATTCCTATCCTATTCCTGTGTTTTTCCTGTCCTTGCGTCTATAGAATCCTCCAATTCTAAGGAGCCCTTACAGATTTACTTCATTTTCAGATAGGCGTCAAAGAAAACTCTGTGTGTTATGTCCTGCTCCTGCCGTGCCATCATCCACCCTACCTGAGGTGCACCGTCGACAGAAGCGTTCACAACAGCAGAGATCCCCCCTGCAGACTTTCTTTCGCCGCCTCAGATCATCTTCCCCATTGCCGGCAGCCACGCCAACTGCATTACCATCATCGACTAAGCAGATGAACCTGAGGACTACACAGTTCCGGAAGAGTGGTCGCAATCTTTCGTGTTTGCTTATGTTTACATCGGTTATTATTACCTGCTACTTTATCATTCAAACTTGAGTTTTGAAATGCCCATGGGTCTCATATCGAGCCAGCAACGAATAGTATTTGTCTACTATCTGGTTCATCTGGGGTCTTCTATGTGGTTCATGTTGGGTGGGCAACAAACAATAGATGATCCATTGTCTATCTTTTTAAACTAGAGCTATAATCTACCTGCTATCATTAGTTTTGGATCCATCCACTCGTTTGCTACCATCAGTCTTGATTTTTGCATCCACCCCTTAGGTCTTACAAAATCTAACTATTTTTTTTATTATGCATGTCAGATATTGTACACAATCGTACTGAACATGTAGAGAAAAAGAGAAGACCGTTGCGTGGGTATATAATGGCATGCAGACGCCACTCCATGGTGGGCGAAGTGCCCTCCCCCCTCTTGCATTTCCAAATTGTATTCCAGAGGAAGATAACTGTTCAGATGGGGATTCAGAAGGAGCCGACCACGCCTGTTTACCACCTGAGGTGTTTGCTCTAACCTGGCATGCTGATATTGGTCATATCGTGCATATGGCGCCTTGCATTGCTTACATTATACCTCTTAAATGTCATCAGCTTAGTTTAGATTTGCTTTGTGTGAATGCCACTTGTTTGGTTTCTATATCATACTCCCACCATTCCTAAATATTTGTCTTTTTAGATATTTCAACAAGTGACTACATATGGAACAAAATGAGTGAATCTACACTCTAAAATATGTCTATATACATTCATATGTGCTAGTCCATTTGAAATCTCTAAAAAGACAAATATTTATGAACGGAGGGAGTATATGGGAATTATGCAATGCCATCTTCTTTAGCCAGGCATCATATACATGAATCATGCAATGACATCCTGTTTAGCCAGTCATCGTATATGTGAATTGTATCGTGCCATATTTTTTTCCATAATATATTCCATTTGTCAACAATGTTTATACATTCATCTACTCTTCATGTGCATCAGTCATTTGAGTCGGTCATGGGAAAATCTGGAGTGAAAACAAGGTCTTCTGAGCAGTCAGTGCTACCTGTCGATGCAGATTTCTTGCTGGTTACAGATAGCTCCTCAGAGGAGGATTCAGAGACAGATGACCAATCATACCCCCCCCCTTGGTGCATGCTCTAACTTGGCTGGGTTATATTGCTCATATCATGCATATGGTGTCTTGCATTGCCATGCCATCTGCTTAGATTAGACATGCTTTGTGTGAATGCCTCCTGTTTGCTTTCTATATCAGATATGTGAATTATGCAATGCCATGTTTTTCAGTCAGTTATCATATATGTGAATTATGCACCGCCATGTAGACAGGCATCATATATGTGAATTATCTCATGCCATCTTTTTTTTCATTACGTATTCCATTTGTCGACAATCTGTGTTTATTGAACTACTCTTCATGTGTATCAGCCATTTGAGCCGGTTATGGAAAAATCTGGAGTGAAAACAAGGTCTTCAGATCAGGCAATGGTACCTGTTGAAGCATATATCTCGATGGTTACAGGGAGCTCCTCAGAGGAGGATTCAAAGACAGATGACCAGTCCTATATCCCACCTAAGGTGTATGCTCTAAGTTGCAATGTTTTATATTTCTCATATGATGCATATGGTGTCTTGCATTGCTTAGTTTAGACATCATATGCACAATATTGAATTCCATCTGCTTAGTTTAGAGATCATACATGCGAGTGCCAGCTGCTTAGTATATGAATCAATTATGTCAATTATACCATGCCATCCTGTATACTTAGACAACATGTATGTGAATTATTTCATCCCAACCTATTTTAGAAAGACATCATATAGTTTTGTCATGTCATCCTGTTTAGGTACTCATCATATGTTGAATTATGCCATTATATCCTTTTAATTTATCCATCATATATCTGAAACTGTGTCATGCTATCCTATTTAGTTAGGCTTCATATATGTGAAATTGTGTCATGTTGTCCTGTTTGGTTAGACAACATATATGTGAATTACCACATCTATCTATCATACAATGTCTGTACGTTCAATTTCTTTTCTTTTTTATCAGCCATTTGAATTGGAGGGGGTGACGGCAGTATCTAAGGGAGCAAAACCCCGTTCTTCACAAAAGACAATGCTACCCGTTGATGCAGATAGAACCATGGTTGTACTGGCCCACAAACTAGCCCCACCACACATAATCAAGACTCTTCCAGATTGCACACTTACACCATTGGGCAGAGAACCAGCTACAACCCATCTAACCGCAACCCCAGCAGATAGTAACCCACTTCTAGTTGACAAAGCACCATGTCCACCACAGAGTACCCCCACACGAGCAGTTTGTAAAGCTACTGCAGTGCCCAAAGCACGAAGACCACCACAGCTAACCCAAACTCCACATTTAAAGCAGAAGAGAAATTGTTCTCAAGTCAGATTCCGTAGATATGGTCCATACTCCTTTGCTATTGCATCACTATATTTACTCATACCAACTACTTTCGAATTTGAAGGATCCAATTGAAACTCCAATGGTGCAACAGGTATGTTTTAAACCTATTTCTTTAACTGGATTGCTGTTCTAACTTCTTGCTCTAAGTTGATTTCAGTTTAAGTTGAATAAACAGTTATGTTCTCAAGTGACGCACATTACAAGTGCTGCCAATGCTGTGTAGTTTCTCACACTTATATTCTGTGTATGTTGTTGTGTCTTAAAAATATATGAGTTGAACTGTGTCTCTATCTTGATTAGGCAACATAAACTAGAATGATATGGACAATACAGTGACCATAGTACATAGATATATGTTTGTTTCATGATGTTATCCTATCCACCTTACTACTGAACTGGTTTACCAAAATGAGTTTCGTATACTACAAGCTAAACATGTGATGTGTCTGCTTGTTTCTCTTATAATATGCAAATAGAATATTGGAGAAGAGCACCCTGTCAGTGTCAAAACCGGTGGATCTCTAGTAGGGGGTCCCGAACTGTGCGTCTAAGGCTAATGGTAACAGGAGGCTGGGGACACGATGTTTACCCAGGTTCGGGCCCTCTCGATGGAGGTAATACCCTACTTCCTGCTTGATTGATCTTGATGATATGAGTCTTACAAGAGTTGATCTACCACGAGATCAGAGAGGCTAAACCCTAGAAGCTAGCCTATGGTATGATTGTTGATGTGTCCTACGGACTAAACCCTCCGGTTTATATAGACATCGGAGGGGGCTAGGGTTACACAGAGTCGGTTTACAGAGAAGGAGATCTATATCTAAATCGCCAAGCTTGCCTTCCACGCCAAGGAGAGTCCCATCCGGACACGGGACGAAGTCTTCAATCTTGTATCTTCATAGTCCAACAGTCCGGCCAAAGCATATAGTCCGGCTGTCCGGATACCCCCTTATCCAGGACTCCCTCGGTAGCCCCCGAACCAGCCTTCAATGACGATGAGTCCGACACGCAGATTGTCTTCGGCATTGCAAGGCGGGTTCTTCTCCAAATTCGGCACACCCGTCATAGCGAACAGTGTCCGGCCTCCCAGTAAGGTCGTACTCCTCAGCTTATGTGCTTCAATAATGGCCATCTCCACGTGTCGAGCAAAGACGAGAGGCCGGGGCATTTTTACATTCGCCACCCTAATTCCGTAGGCAAGCCGTCTATTTGAAGAGATGGGGATCCTTAGATCCAAATCACACCATCTTCTCCCAAGCAAGCATTTCGAAGAGCGCGTCCCAAAGAGGCCATCCCATCATGACCGGTCGCTGCAGCCCTGCTCGTCACTCCCCTAGCTCGAAACCAGGGGATTGGGAAAAGTGTTCCATCCCTCACAGCTGCCTAATAGAGCTGCAGACCAAAGGGTTCCTCCCACCCACATACATGGTCCCCGTCCGATCCGGACTAGCCACCTATAATGGCGGGGAGCAAGCGGAGAGATTCCCCGACTCCTCTCGGGGGGAGCGGGTATGCCTTGTCCCATATCTGCTAAGAGGTGTCGGGTTTCTAATCCACCCATTCCTTCGCGGGCTCCTGGAGTTCTACGATCTCCAGTTGCATAATCTTACCCCCGCCTCCATACTGCACACCGCGGGTTATGTTGCCCTCTGCGAGCTGTTCCTGGGCTGTGAAGCTCACTTTGAGTTATGGAAGAGGCTATTTTGCCTCGTCCCCCGCAACCAGGAGGGATCTATATATAAAGTGGGCGGAGCCGAAATATGGTGCATCGCCCAGACCGGATACCTGCCCGGTACTCCAAAGAAGGTGTCCAAAGACTGGACCTTGGAGTGGTTTTATATTGATGACGTTCCCCTTCCGGAGCCAGTCCAGACGGGCCTTCCCGAGTTTACCAATACTCCGCTGAAGAAACGCCAAAGCTGGCGCCCTCGGAGCCCCCAGGAGGAAGATAACAGGGAAGTCCTCTATCCGATGAGCCGGATACAAACCCTGGCCAAATCAGGATTGACAATAATCGAAGTTATGTCAATATGCGTAATAAGGGGAGTGCAGCCACTTCAATATAGGGGAAAACCCATGTGGCACTTCAGTGGAGAAGACGACGCCTCCCATTGCGGTCGCAAAGGTTTGGACTCCGCCACATCTTTGGCGAGGATACTGTCTGAATTGTACAAAGGAGAAGAAGTGGAGTTCCTCCGCATTAAACCGCGGGATGGATTTTCCATGTATAACCCCCGAAGGTGGGTAAGTTGTCATCCTTTACTCGACTCTATCCGTTTTACCTTCTTTGTCACAATTATTTACCTTGTCGTTTCAAAACAGGAACTAAGGAAGGCCGTGAAAGAGTTCAACAGCCCCTCTCCGCAGCCAGAGGATCCCGGCCGGGCTCTCGACCCTGGACTTGAAGAAGATCTGGACATATCCGTGGAATTCGTCAACGGGACTTTCTACCAGGCAAGCGGCGGTGGCTCTTTAGTGGCCATCATCGCGGATTATCCCGGACTGCTCCTGTGTCGCATGTAAGTAATGTCGGGGTTCCAACCTTCTGAAAGAATTCATTCGTTTTGTCGTACCTTATGCTCACATGCCGTATTTTTATATAAACGGCAGTCGGGACGCCGTGCAGAACCCGCGGGGGCCTCTCAGCAAGAGGCGCCTAGACAAGGTAGGCTTAAAAGGAAGGCGGTTAGGAGCGAGATGCAGGCGCAGAGGTATTCATTAAACTTGCCCCGTGGTTATTTGGTCTTTTAGCGAGACGTGACGGCTTTAATTATGTCCTGGCAGGAAACGCCGGACTATATCCGGGGACCCTACCGGCCACGCCTCCAGCAACCGGATTCCTGAACCGGATTCAGGGGCGGAGGTTGATGTGGAGACAACGCCGAATTGTCCTCCTGCGGAGGATACGGATAGGCTTTCCGCCACAAATTCTAAGGTGGAGAGTCCCATGAACCACCGGCGCCGACGGGCCGTACTTCGTGGTGGTATTTTTTCCGAAGAGGCGTTTAATTCCTTCAATTCCAGACAAGCATATATCTGTGCTGCTCAAGATGGACTTGCCGGAGCAACGGACCAGTATGTGAAGGATATACGAGTAAGAAAATTTAATAAGTATGTGTAGTAGAAGCCCCTGAGACTTGAAACAGTTGGCTCAACTGATTTAAGGATCATTAAATACATAGGTTCTTGTAGAGAAGAATGCCCAGTTGTCTCAAGAGCTGGAGGAATGTAAGGCCCAAATGAAGGCCAATGTAGCCGAACAAGAGGAATCCAAAAAGGCTTCTTCTGGTAATAATTTCCTTCTACCAGTTTGTTTGTTCGGCATGGTTTGTAAATCTGACGAAAGATTCGAGAGACAATCCCGGAGGAAATCCGAAGACTGTGGGAGATAATGAG
This sequence comes from Triticum dicoccoides, assembly GCF_002162155.2. Lineage (NCBI taxonomy): Eukaryota > Viridiplantae > Streptophyta > Magnoliopsida > Poales > Poaceae > Triticum > Triticum dicoccoides. The sequence continues at coordinate 95,158,526 of NC_041391.1, read as the reverse complement.
CTGCATCTGCGAAGTCAGCTGAAGGTGGGCGAACGCGTGCTGACGCAGTCTATTCAGGAGAAAAATAAGCTGCAAGATGCTAATATCAGACTGAGCGTCGAATTGAAAGATGTTCGGGTTCAGCTCGCGGACTCCGTAAAGGAGAACCGGAGGCTTTGACATGGCATTTATAGTAAGTGCTTGAATGAACTATAGTATAGTTCGGCGAGGAAGCATATTGACAGAGTTAAGTTTACAGGTATGTTGACGAGCCGTCCTGAAGAGGAGATGCCCGGTTCCGCAGGCGATGTGCAGCAAGAGCTTTCACAACTGCACGAACGAGCTCGGCAGGTGATGAAGGGTATTGCCCAGACCTTGTGGCCATCCGCTTCCCTGGCAGGAGGTATGGGCAAACTTGTAGAGATGCTCAAAGGAGCACGGCGGCGCTTCCGATTATGGAAGATATTAGCTTGCCGGCAAGGTGCAAGAGAAGCTTGGGCCATGGTAAAGACGCGATACACCAAGGCTGACCCGAACCATATGGCCGAAATTGGACCGGTGGGGTCAGATGGACAAGAGATACCCGTTAGTCTGGTATATGACCAAGTAGCGTTAGGTGCAAAGTATTCCCAACAGGATTGTAAGCTAGACATCCTGTTGGATGGTATAGAGGAAGAGTACAGCCAGTCTAAATGACTATGTAATTTGAATGGGCTCATGTACTCCCTAGCCGGATTGAAACTCATTTGTCATGGCGGACCTTTTCGCTTCAGCCCCCGGATCCGACAGCCTGGGGTGTATCCGAATACCCACACAATTATGAAAAACCGGGGTATGCGTGGAAACCAGGCGTAGGGGTCATAAGTGCTTGAATAGACAAGTACCCAACTAGTTATATTATATTACATGGATAGTAAGAAACATCTTCCAGAGAGAATTGTTCCATTTAGGGTTCCTTTCTCTGGGTGCACATGCATCGGTGTGCACGTCCGAACTGCGAACAGAAGCGCGGGAAACAAAACATCTAGGTATTTTCGTTGTAATGAACGAGAACATCTTTTGTTCACCGACCGAATATTCCCTTAAGAACGCTAGCTTTCGGCTTCACCCAGTCTGAGGTACACATCTGGCTCAACCGGCAGTAACAATCGCAGAGGTGCTCCCCTTATACCCTAGACGAATTAGCCGGAACATAGGGCATAAATACAAGAGCCAAGCAACCCAGCAAGGCCAAAACTTAAGTCATATCGGTGCATATAATGGTGAAGAAAAGGAACATATGGAAATAAAAATGCATATGTGGCTGGCAAGGAGCCATGAAAGTAGTTGTATTTAGCTTCCGAATAGGAAGCCCGCAGGTACAGTGTGCACGCATAATGCGGCTGGAGTGCTCAGGGCATCCGTACAGTTTTAAGGTTGTACGTTAAAAAGGAAAAAGGGGGCGAGAAAGGAAGAAAGAGAACATAATTGAAGAGGCGGAGTTAAGGAGACGAACACTAAGTTCCGCGCTAGGCATAGAATCTCCGGGGTCTGGCCGCGTTCCATGGGTTCGGCTCGAGTCTGTTATCAGATGCACTGCGCAGACGGTACGCTCCTCCAGTGAGAACTTTATCAATGATGAAGGGACCCTCCCACTTGGGTTTGAGCTTGTCCTTCTTCTTCTCGGGGAGGCGTAGAACGAGTTCACCAATGTTATAAGTTTTGGCCCGTACTTCTCTGCTTTGGTACCTTCGAGCCTGCTGCTGATAGAATGCGGAACGGGCTTTAGCAACATCACGCTCCTCCTCGAAAGCGTCTAAGTTGTCCTGCCGATCTAGCTCGGCTTCGTTCTCTTCATACATGCGCACACGAGGTGAGTCATGGATTATATCGCAGGGCAGCACTGCTTCTGCGCCGTACACCATAAAAGATGGTGTGTATCCAGTGGTACGATTCGACGTGGTCCGCAACCCCCAGAGTATGGAGTCGAGTTCCTCGACCCAATGTGTGTCTGATTCCTTCAAGGATCGCACTAGTCTGGGTTTAATGCCTCTCATGATAAGACCATTGGCGCGTTCGACTTGACCGTTTGTTTGGGGGTGATAGACAGAGGCGTAGTCGAGCTTAATGCCCATTTTGCCGCACTAGGTTTTCACCTCCTCGGCTGTAAAATTCGAGCCATTGTCAATGATGATACTATGGGGGACACCGTAATGGTGTACAACCTCCGATATGAAGTCTATCACTGGTCCGGATTCAGCCATTTTAACTGGTTTGGCTTCTATCCATTTGGTGAACTTGTCCACCATGACCAATAAGTATTTTTTCTTATGGCTTCCCCCTTTAAGGGGTCCCACCATATCCAGCCCCCAGACCGCGAAGGGCCAAGTTATGGGGATTGTTTGGAGAGCGGTAGGGGGCATAGGGCTCTGATTGGCAAATAGTTGACAACCAACGCAATGTTGGACAAGGTCCTGTGTGTCCGCCCGAGTTGTCGGCCAGTAAAATCCTATCCGAAAGGCCTTGCTTACGGGAGCTCGGGCTGCCGCGTGGTGCCCACCTAGTCCGGAATGGATTCTGGCTAAGAGTTGCCGCCCTTCCTCTTCGGATATGCATCATTGGAGCACTCCGGTGGCGCTCTTCTTGTAGAGCTCTCCTTCATGGACTTTGTAGGACTTAGAGCGTCGCACAATACAACGTGCCTCATTTTGATCCTCGGGGAGCTCCTACCTATTTAGGTAGGCCAAGAAGGGCTCGGTCCACGGGGCGATGACAGCCATTATTTCGTGGGACGAAGGTGTTATTTCGGTGGCAGAGCCTCCGATTACGTCAGAAGGTTCAGAATCTTGGGTTGTGTTCAGAGCCGGACTAATAGTGTCGGACTCCCCTTCACATGCCACGGACGGCTTGAACAGCCTTTCTAACAAGATATTAGGTGGGACGGGGTCGCGTTTAGCGCCGATGCGGGCGAGGATATCGGCCGCTTGGTTATTATCTCTGAACACATGGTGGAATTCGAGCCCCTCAAACCGAGCTGACATTTTGAGGACGGCATTGCGATAGGCCGCCATTATCGGTTCCTTCGCATCAAAGTCTCCCTTTACCTGAGATATTGCGAGGTTCGAGTCCCCGCACACTTTGAGGCGTTGGATGCCCATGGACACTACCATCCCAAGACCATGCAACAGAGCCTCGTATTCGGCTGCATTGTTGGAGTCTGTGTATAATATTTGGAGGACGTACTGAATCGTGTCTCCGGTGGGGGATGTCAGGACGACACCCACTCCCAATCCGGCCAGCATTTTAGAGTCGTCGAAAAGCATGATCCAATTCGAGTACGCGCCATACTCTTTAGGGAGTTCGGCTTCTGTCCATTCAGCAACAAAGTCAGCCAGTACTTGCGACTTAATGGCCCATTTAGCAATTTGGCATGTTGCATCGCGGTTATTTATTATGTCATTGAGTGGTACTTCGGAGGCCACCGTGATCGAACACTCTTGAAAGTAGTGTCATAGTTTCCGGGATGCCATGAAGACCGCGTACGCTATCGTTTGATAGTGTGGGTACCAAGATTTGCATGGAGTGAGGACAGTGGACATGTAATATACCGGCTTTTGGAGCGGGAACTTGTGTCAGTCTGCCTCTCGTTCGACGACGAGCACTTCGCTCACAACTTGGTTTGTTGCGGCTATATATAATAGCATGGGTTCACCAATGTTTGGCATGGTCAGGACTGGGTTTGTGTCCAATAGTACCTTTATTTATTCCAATCCGGCCGTTGCCACATCCGTCCACTCAAAGTGTTCGGTGCGTCGGAAAAGGCGATACATAGGTAGTGCCTTTTCTCCTAAGAGGGAGATAAAGCGGCTTAAGGCAGCCACATGTCCAGTTAGTTTCTGGATCTGCTTGAGGTCTGTTGGGATAGCAAACTATGATAGAGCTCGGATTTTTGCCGGATTTGCTTCAATTCCTCTATTGGAAACGATGAAGCCGAGCAATTTCCCGGAGGGTACCCGGAAGACACACTTCTCCGGGTTGAGCTTGATGTCGTATGTTCAGAGGTTGTCGAACGTAAGCCTCAAGTCATCTATTAAAGTATCAACGTGTCTTGTTTTGATGACCACGTCGTCTACATAGGCCTCTACTGTCTTGCCGATTTGTTTTTCCAGGCATGTCTAAATCATGCGTTGATAGGTTGCGCTGGCGTTTTTTAGCCCGAAAGGCATGGTGTTAAAACAGAAGGGGCCATATGGTATAATGAAGGCCGTTGCAGCTTGTTCGGACTCCGCCATCTTGATCTGATGGTATCCGGAGTATGCGTCGAGGAGGCACAATGAGTCGTGTCCTGTGGTGGCGTCGATGATTTGGTCAATGCGTGGGAGGGGGAAGGGATCCTTAGGGAAAGCTTTATTGAGGTCCTTGAAATCGACACATAAGCGCCAGGATTTGTCCTTCTTTGGTACCATTACCAAGTTTGCTAGCCAATCCGGATGTTTGATGTCTCTGATGAATCCGGCCTCAAGTAGCTTGGCTAGCTCCTCTCCCATGGCTTGCCGCTTAGGCTCTGAGAAGCGCCTAAGAGTCTGCTTGACTGGCTTGTATCCTTTCAGTATATTGAGGCTGTGTTCGGCCAGCCTGCGTGGGATGCCCGGCATGTCTGAAGGGTGCCAGGCGAAGATATCCCAATTCTCGCATAGGAAGTCTCGCAGTGCGGCGACTATTGTGGGGTCCAACTGTGTCCCAATGGAAGCTGTCTTTGTAGGGTCCGTTGGGTGGACCTAGAATTTGACTATCTCGTCCACGGGTTTGAAGGAGGTGGATTTAGGTCGCTTGTCGAGTATCATGTCATCTCTATCCACTGTTGCTCGCAGCGTTGTCAGTTCTTCGGCCGCGAGGGCTTCTGATAATGCCTCCAGGGCGAGGGCGGCGGTTTTATTTTCGGCGCAGAGTGCGACGTCCGGATCGCTGGCTAGAGTGATGATTCCGTTGGGCCCTGGCATTTTGAGCATCATGTACCCGTAATGGGGTATAGCCTGGAAACTCGTGAATGCGTCCCGCCCCAAAAGGGTGTGGTATCCGCTGCTGAATGGGGCCACTTGGAATGTAATTTCTTCGGACATGTAATTCTCCGGCGTGCCGAATACCACATCCAGTGTGATTTTTCCCGTGCATCGCGCCTCCCGACTAGGGATGATTCCCCTGAAGGTTGTGCTTCTTTGCTCAATGCGGCTCCTATCAATTTCCATTTTGTTAAGGGTTTCCTCGTAGATGAGGTTTAGCCCGCTTCCACCGTCCATGAGCACTTTAGTGAGCCTGAAGCCGTCCACAATTGGACTAAGGACCAAAGTGGTTGGTGCTCGGAAGGTTCGGGACTGAGGTTCGTCACTGGCATTATAGGTTATAGCTGTGTCGTTTGATGCGTTTATTGTTGCCACGTGGCAAACTTCAGCGAGGTTGCGCTGAGCTCGCTTGCGCCTATTATTTGAGGCGAAAGTCTCGAAGACTGTAAATACCGTATTATTGTTTCTGGCGGGTTGTTGTTCTGCCGTATGGTTTAAGAGGAGACCCTCGCCGCTCTTTGCTACATGCCGGAGTATCCAACATGCTCTAAGGCTATGAGTTGGTGTAGTATCCGGTGTGCTGTGAATTTTGCACGCTCCACTGAGCCATTCTTCCAATATGGTTCCGCGCCTTGTATCAGGCTTTGGTTTTTTGGTAATAGAATCGGGTAACTTACGAGAGCTTGTCCTTTTAGATCGGACAAAGGGTTTAGTGAGAGCCGGATTGTCCCAGAAGTTCGTTTGGGTTTTCCAGGCGCTTTCCATTGCGCAGTACTTCTGCACTATGGCCGCTAAGTCAGCTAAGTGTACTATGTCATGGCTTCTTATAGCGTTGAGGATCCCTTTGTCCGTGCAATTTTTGCAGAAGAGTGAGATTGTGTCTTCCTCGCGACAGTCCTTAACCCTGTTTAACACATGGAGGAATCTGGCCCAGTAATGATGTACGGTCTCTTGTGGCTCTTGTCTATTTATTGAATTTTGAATAAATCTGGGTGGGTGGGTGGTTTTGAATCTGAATCCTCACCCGATCTGAGACCCAAGGGCAAGGAAGTTCCCGAGCTTAACGGCTCGGGCTCTAGGATGCTGCCCAATTTGTTTGACCCGTCGCCTGATCCTAAGTTTGGGGTTTGGGTCATGCCTCCCGCGAGCCGGTGTCCGGCTCAGAGAGCTCGGCAATCCGGACACAGTTCATCCTCAAAATAGAGGGAGAATTCGTATGGTGCTCCTCCACTACCGCGATCTCATGGGTGATCGGCGGAGAGTAAATCTCCCTTTGTTCGGGTTTAATCCCAATCTAATAAAGTCCGTAGAGATGCCCACGGTAGCGATGCGATCCAAGAGCTCATTAAGGGAAGAGAGCTCCATTGGATCCATCTGTTCGGCGAGTTCCGAACTGACGTGGAGGCAGTTTTTGATGACCTGAGAAGTCATTGTCGGCACGACAGCCGATCGGGCGGTCATGACGAAGCCGCCCAGACAGAGAGTTTGGCCTTGGGCCAGTGCTCCTTCAGAGGTGATGTTGTCCCTGACAACAAGGCGGGCCATCAAGCCTTACTACGACGACACAGAGGAACTTTCAAAGAAAGCACCAATGTCGGTGTCAAAACCGGCAGATCTCGGGTAGGGGGTCCCAAACTGTGCGTCTAAGGCTAATGGTAACAGTGTTGGAAATATGCCCTAGAGGCAATAATAAATTAGTTATTATTATATTTCCTTGTTCATGATGATCGTTTATTATCCATGCTATAATTGTATTGCCAGGAAACTCAGATACATGTGTGGATACATAGACAACACCATGTCCCTAGTAAGCCTCTAGTTGACTAGCTCGTTGATCAATAGATGGTTATGGTTTCCTGACCATGGACATTGGATGTCGTTGATAACAGGATCACATCATTAGAAGAATGATGTGATGGACAAGACCCAATCCTAAGCCTAGCACAAAGATCGTAGTTCGTATGCTAAAGCTTTTCTAAATGTCAAGTATCATTTCCTTAGACCATGAGATTGTGCAACTCCCAGATACCGTAAGAATGCTTTGGGTGTACCAAACGTCACAACGTAACTGGGTGGCTATAAAGGTGCACTACAGGTATCTCCGAAAGTGTCTGTTGGGTTGGCACGAGTCGAGACTGGGATTTGTCACTCCGTGTAAACGGAGAGGTATCTCTGGGCCCACTCAGTAGGACATCATCATAATGTGCACAATGCGACCAAGGGGTTGATCACGGGATGATGTGTTACGGAACATGTAAAGAGACTTGCCGGTAACGAGATTGAACAAGGTATCGGCATACTGACGATCGAATCTCGGGCAAGTACAATACCGCTAGACAAAGGGAATTGCATACGGGATCGATTGAGTCCTTGACATCGTGGTTCATCCGATGAGATCATCGTGGAACATGTGGGAGCCAGCATGGGTATCCAGATCCCGCTGTTGGTTATTGACCGGAGAACGTCTCGGTCATGTCTGCATGGTTCCCGAACCCGTAGGGTCTACACACTTAAGGTTCGATGACGCTAGGGTTATAAAGGAAGTTTGTATGTGGTTACCGAATGTTGTTCAGAGTCCCGGATGAGATCCCGAATGTCATGAGGAGTTCCGAAATGGTCCGGAGGTAAAGATTTATATATGGAAAGTTGTTGTTCGGGTTCCGGAAAAAGTTCGGGTTTTTTCGGTATTGTATCGGGAAGCTTCCAGAAGGTTCCGGAGGATTCCGGAGGGGTCTGGAGGTCCGGAAATTGTTCCACCACGTCCAATACAGCAGCATGGGCTGTAATGGGGCGCCTTAGCCTTAATGGGCCAGGGGCACCAGCCCCCCCAAGGCCCATGCGCATGGGAAGGGGAAAACCCTAAGGGGGAGGGCCTCCACTTGACTTGGGACGCACTCCTCCCCCCCTTGGCCGCCGCCCCCTCCTCAGATTGGATCTGAGGGGGCCGGCCCCCTCTCCCTTGCCCCTATATATATGTGGGGGTGGGAGGGCAGCCGCACCACAAGTTCTGGCGCAGCCCTCCCGCTCTCCCAAGTACTCCTCCTCTCCCGTGGTGCTTGGCGAAGCCCTGCAGGATTGCCACGCTCCTCCATCACCACCACGCCATTGTGCTGCTGCTGGATGGAGTCTTCCTCAACCTCTCCCTCTCTCCTTGCTGGATCAAGGCATGGGAGACGTCACCGGGCTGTACGTGTGTTGAATGCGGAGGTGCCGTCCGTTCGGCACTAGGATCTCCGGTGATTTGGATCACGACGAGTACGACTCCTTCAACCTAGTTCTCTTGAACGCTTCCGCTTAGCGATCTACAAGGGTATGTAGATGCACTCTCCTTCCCCTCGTTGTTGGTTTCTCCATAGATAGATCTTGGTGACACGTAGGAAAATTTTGAATTTCTGCTACGTTCCCCAATAGTGGCATCATGAGCTAGGTCTATGCGTAGTTTCTATGCACGAGTAGAACACAAGTTGTTGTGGGCGTTGATTTTGTTCAATATGCTTACCGTTACTAGTCCAATCTTGTTTCGACGGTATTGTGGGATGAAGCGGCCCGGACCGACCTTACACGTACACTTACGTGAGACAGGTTCCACCGACTGACATGCACTTGGTGCATAAGGTGGCTAGCGGGTGCCAGTCTCTCCCACTTTAGTCGGAACGGATTCGATGAAAAGGATCCTTATGAAGGGTAAATAGCAATTGGCATATCACGTTGTGGTTTTGCGTAGGTAAGAAACGTTCTTGCTAGAAACCCATAGCAGCCACGTAAAACATGCAAACAACAATTAGAGGACGTCTAACTTGTTTTTGCAGGGTATGCTATGTGATGTGATATTGCCATGAAGAATGTGATGAATGATATGTGATGTATGAGATTGATCATGTTCTTGTAATAGGAATCATGACTTGCATGTCGATGAGTATGACAACCGGCAGGAGCCATAGGAGTTTTCTTTATTTATTATATGACCTGCGTGTCATTATACAACGCCATGTAATTACTTTACTTTATTGCTAACCGGTAGCCATAGTAGTAGAAGTAATAGTTGGCGAGACAACTTCATGAAGACACGATGATGGAGATCATGATGATGGAGATCATGGTGTCATGCCGGTGTGGAGCCCCGAAGATGGAGATCAAAAGGAGCAAAATGATATTGGCCATATCATGTCACTATTTGATTGCATGTGATGTTTATCATGTTTATGCATCTTATTTTCTTAGAACGACGGTAGTAAATAAGATGATCCCTCATTAAAATTTCAAGAAGGTGTTCCCCCTAACTGTGCACCATTGCGAAAGTTCGTCGTTTCGAAGCACCACGTGATGATCGGGTGTGATAGATTCTTACGTTCACATACAACGGGTGCAAGCCAGATTTACACACGCAGAACACTTAGGTTAACTTGACGAGCCTAGCATGTACAAACATGGCCTCGGAACACAAGAGACCAAAAGGTCGAGCATCAGTCGTATAGTAGATACGATCAACATGAAGATGTTCACCGATGATGACTAGTCCGTCTCACGTGATGATCGGACACGGCCTAGTTGACTCGGATCATGTAATCACTTAGATTACTAGAGGGATGTCTATCTGAGTGGGAGTTCATGAGATGAACTTAATTATCCTAAACATAGTCAAAAGATCTTTGCAAATTATGTCGTAAGCTCGCGCTTTAGTTCCACTGTTTAGATATGTTCCTAGAGAAAATATAGTTGAAAGTTGACAGTAGCGATTATGCGGACAGAAGAAAGCTTATGGCCTTAATGCACCGCTCAGTGTGCAGAACCCCAAACGTCGTCTGTGGATGTTGCGAACATCGGCCATACACGTTTTGATAACTACGTGATAGTTCAGTTAAATGGTTTAGAGTAGAGGCACCAAAGACGTTTTCAAAACGTCGCGGAACATATGAGATGTTTCGAGGGCTGAAATTGGGATTTCAGGCTCGTGCCCACGTCAAGAGGTATGAGACCTCCGACGATTTTCTTAGCCTGCAAACTAAGGGAGAAAGCTCAATCGATGAGCTTGTGCTCGGATTGTCTGAGTGCAACAATCACTTGAATCGAGTGGGAGTTCATCTTCCAGATGAGATAGTGATGTTTCTCCAAAGTCATTGCCACCAAGCTGCTAGAGCTTTGTGATGAACTATAACATACCAGGGATACATATGATGATCCTTGAGGTATTCGCGATGTTTGACACTGCAAAAGTAGAAATCAAGAAGGAGCATCAATTGTTGATGGTTGGTGAAACCACTAGTTTCAAGAAGGGCAAGGGCAAGAAGGGATACTTCATGAAACGGCAAATCAGCTGCTGCTCTAGTGAAGAAACCCAAGGTTGAACCCAAACCCGATACTAAGTGCTTCTGTAATAAGGGGAACAACCACTGGAGCAGCATTACCCTAGATACTTGGTAGATGAGAAGGCTGGCAAGGTCGATAGAAGTATATTGGATATACATTATGGTGTACTTTACTAGTACTCCTAGTAGCACCAAGGTATTAAGATACCGGTTCGGTTGCTAAGTGTTAGTAACTCGAAATAAAAGAGCTATAGAATAAACGGAGACTAGCTAAAGGAGAGCTGACGATATGTGTTGGAAGTGTTTCCAATTTTGATGTGATCAAACATCGCACGCTCCCTCTACCATCAAGATTAGTATTAAACCTGAATAATTGTCATTTGGTGTTTGCGTTGAGCATAGACATGATTGGATTATGTCTATCGCAATACGGTTATTCATTTAAGGAGAATAATGGTTACTCTGTTTATTTGAATAATACCTTCAATGGTATTGCACCTAATAGGAATGGTTTATTGAATCTCGATCGTAGTGATACACATTTTCATGCCAAAAGATATAAGATAGGAATGATAGTACCACTTACTTGTGGCACTGCCATGTAAGTCATATTGGTGTAAAACGCATGAAGAAGCTCCATGTTGATGGATCTTTGGACTCACTCGTTTTTGAGAAGTTTGAGACATGCGAACCATGTCTATTGGTGTATACGCATGAAGAAACTCCATGCAGATGGATCTTTTGAACTCACTTGATTTTGAATCACTTGAGATATGCAAATCATACCACATGGGCAAGATGACTGAAAAGCCTCGTTTTCAGTAAGATGGAACAAGATAGCAACCTGTTGGAAGTAACACATTTTGATGTGTGCAGTCCAATGAGTGCTGAGGCATGCAGTGAATATCGTTATGTTCTTACTTCACAGATGATTCGAGTAGATGTTGAGTATATTTACTTGATGAAACACAAGTCTGAATTATTGAATGGTTCAAGTAATTTCAGAGTGAAGTTGAAGATCATTGTGACAAGAGGATAAAATGTCTATGATATGATCATAGAGATGAGTATCTAAGTTACAAGCTTTGGCATGCAATTAAGACATTGTGGAAATGTTTTCACAATTAATACCGCCTGGAACACCATAGTGTGATGGTGTGTCCGAACATCATAGTTGCACCCTATTGGATATGGTGCGTACCATGATGTCTCTTGTTGAATTACCACTATCGTTCATGGGTTAGGCATTAGAGACAACCACACTCACTTTATAGGGCACCACGTAATTCCGTTGAGACGACACCGTTTGAACTATGGTTTGGAGAAACCTAAGTTGTCGTTTCTTAAAAGTTTGGGGCTGCGACGCTTATGTGAAAAAGTTTCAAGTTGATAAGCTCGAACCCGAAGCGGATAAAATGCATCTTCATAGGACACCCAAAACAGTTGGGTATACCTCCTAATTCAGATCCGAAAGCAATAGGGATTGTTTCTTGAATCGGGTCCTTTCTCGAGGAAAAGTTTGTCTCGGAAAGTTGAGTTGGAGGATGGTGGAGACTTGATGAGGTTATTGAACCGTCACTTCAACTAGTGTGTAGCAGGGCACGGGAAGTTGTTCCTGTGGGGCCTACACCAATTGAAGTAGAAGCTTATGATAGTGATCTTGAAACTTCGGATCAAGTCACTACCGTACCTCGTAGGGTGACCCGGATGCGTACTACTTCAGAGTGGTACGCAATCCTGTCTTGAAGGTCATGTTGCTAGACAACAATAAACCTACGAGCTATGGAGAAGCGATGGTGGGCCCATATTCTGACAAATGGTTAGAAGCCATGAAATCCGAGATAGGATCCATGTATCAGAACAAAGCATCGACTTTGGTGGACTTGCCCGATGATCGGCAAGCCATTGAGATAAATGGATCTTTAAGAAGAAGACGGACGTGGACGGTAATGTCACCATCTATGAAGCTCGACTTGTGGCGAAGAGTTTTCCACAAGTTCAAGGAGTTGACTACGATGAGATTTTCTCATCCGTAGTGATGCTTAAGTCCGTCAGAATCATGTTAGCATTAGCTGCATTTATGAAATCTGGCAGATGGATGTCAAAACGAGTTTCCTTACGAGTTTTTGTAAGGAAAGGTTGTATGTGATACAATCAGAAAGGTTTTGTCGATCCTAAGGATGCTAAAAGGTATGCTAGCTCTAGCGATCCTTCCATGGACTGGAGTAAGCATCTCGGAGTTGGAATATACACTTTGATAAATGATCAAAGATTTTGGGTTTATACAAAGTTTATGAGAAACTTGTATTTCCAAATAAGTGAGTGGGAGCACTATAGAATTTCTGATGAGTATATGTTGTTGACATATTGTTGATCAGAAATGATGTAGAATTTCTGGAAAGCATACAGGGTTATTTGAAAGGTGTTTTTCAATGGAAAACCTGGATTAGGCTACTTGAACAATAAGCATCAAGATCTATAAGATAGATCAAAATGCTTAATAATACTTTCAAATGAGCACATACCTTGACATGATCTTGAAGGTGTTCAAGATGGATCAGTCAAAGAAGGAGTTCTTGGCTGAGTTGTAAGGTATGAAGTTAAGAGTTAAAGCTCGACCACGGCAGAAGAGAGACAAAGGACGAAGGCCGTCCCCTACGCTTCAGACGTAGGCTCTATAGTATGCTATGCTGTGTACCGCACCGGAAGTGTGCCTTGCCATGAGTCAGTCAAGGGGTACAAGAATGATCCAGGAACGGATCATTGGACAGCGATCAAAATTATCCTTAGAAGAATAAGGAAATGTTTCTCGATTATGGAGGTGATAAAGAGTTCGGCGTAAAGGGTTACGTCGATGCAAGCTTTAACACCTATCCGAATGACTCTGAGAAGCAAACCGGATACATATAGTGGAGCAACCATTTGGAATAGCTCCAAGTGGAGCATGGAAGCAGCATTTACAATATGACATAGAGAATTGCGAAATACATACGGATCTGAATGTTGCACACCCGTTGACTAAAACCTCTCTCACAAGCAAAACATGATCAAACCCCAGAACTCATTGAATCTTAATCACATGGTGATGTGAACTAGTTTAGTGACACTAGTAAACTCTTTGGATGTTGGTCACATGGAGATGTGACCTATCAGTGTTAATCACATGGCGATGTGAACTAGATTATTGACTCTAGTGCAAGTGGGAGACTGTTGGAAATATGCCCTAGAGGCAATAATAAATTAGTTATTATTATATTTCCTTGTTGATGATGATCGTTTATTATCCATGCTATAATTGTATTGCCAGGAAACTCAGATACATGTGTGGATACATAGACAACACCATGTCCCTAGTAAGCCTCTAATTGACTAGCTCGTTGATCAATAGATGGTTACGGTTTCCTGACCATGGACATTGGATGTCGTTGATAACGGGATCACATCATTAGAAGAATGATGTGATGGACAAGACCCAATCCTAAGCCTAGCACAAAGATCGTAGTTCGTATGCTAAAGCTTTTCTAAATGTCAAGTATCATTTCCTTAGACCATGAGATTGTGCAACTCCCGGATACCGTAAGAATGCTTTGGGTGTACCAAACGTCACAACGTAACTGGGTGGCTATAAAGGTGCACTACAGGTATCTCTGAAAGTGTCTGTTGGGTTGGCACGAATCGAGACTGGGATTTGTCACTCCCTGTAAACGGAGAGGTATCTCTGGGCCCACTCGGTAGGACATCATCATAATGTGCACAATGTGACCAAGGGGTTGATCACGGGATGATGTGTTATGGAACGAGTAAAGAGACTTGCCGGTAACGAGATTGAACAAGGTATCGGCATACTGACGATCGAATCTCGGGCAAGTTCAATACCGCTAGACAAAGGGAATTGCATACGGGATCGATTGAGTCCTTGACATCGTGATTCATCCAATGAGATCATCGTGGAACATGTGGGAGCCAACATGGGTATCTAGATCCCGCTGTTGGTTATTGACCGGAGAACGTCTCGGTCATGTCTGCATGGTTCCCGAACCCGTAGGGTCTACACACTTAAGGTTCGATGACGCTAGGCTTATAAAGGAAGTTTGTATGTGGTTACCGAATGTTGTTCGGAGTCCCGGATGACATCCCGAACGTCACGAGGAGTTCCGGAATGGTCCGGAGGTAAAGATTTATATATGGAAAGTTGTTGTTCGGGTTCCAGAAAAAGTTCGGGTTTTTTCGGTATTGTACCGGGAAGCTTCCAGAAGGTTTCGGAGGATTCCGGAGGGGTCCGGAGGTCCGGAAATTGTTCCACCACGTCCAATACAGCAGCATGGTCTGTAAGGGGGGCGCCCTAGCCTTAATGGGCCAGGGGCACCAGCCCCCCCAAGGCCCATGCGCATGGGAAGGGGAAAACCCTAAGGGGGAGGGCCTCCACTTGACTTGGCAGGCACTCCTCCCCCCCTTGGCCGCCGCCCCCTCCTCAGATTGGATCTGAGGGGGACGGCCCCCCTCTCCCTTGCCCCTATATATGTGGGGGTGGGAGGGCAGCCGCACCACAAGTTCTGGCACAGCCCTCCCCCTCTCCCAAGTACTCCTCCTCTCCCGCGGTGCTTGGCGAAGCCCTGCAGGATTGCCACACTCCTCCATCACCACCACGCCATTGTGCTGCTGCTGGATGGAGTCTTCCTCAACCTCTCCCTCTCTCCTTGCTGGATCAAGGCATGGGAGACATCACCGGGTTGTACGTGTGTTGAACGCGGAGGTGCCGTCCGTTCGGCACTAGGATCTCCGGTGATTTGGATCACGACGAGTATGACTCCTTCAACCCAGTTCTCTTGAACGCTTCCGCTTAGCGATCTACAAGGGTATGTAGATGCACTCTCCTTCCCGTCGTTGCTGGTTTCTCCATAGATAGATCTTGCTGACACGTATGAAAATTTTGAATTCCTGCTACGTTCCCCAACAAACAGGAGGTTGGGGACACGATGTTTACCCAGGTTTGGGCCCTCTCGATGGAGGTAATACCCTATTTCCTGGTTGATTGATCTTGATGATATGAGTATTACAAGAGTTGATCTACCACGAGATCAGAGATGCTAAACCGTAGAAGCTAGCATATGGTATGATTGTTCTTGTGTCCTACGGACTAAACCCTCCGGTTTATATAGACACCGGAGGGGGCTAGGGTTACACAGAGTCGGTTTACAGAGAAGGAGATCTATATCTGAATCGCAAAGGAGAGTCCCATCCGGACACGGGACGAAGTCTTCAATCTTGTATCTTCATAGTCCAACAGTCTGGCCAAAGCATATAGTCCGGCTGTCCGGATACCCCCTTATCCAGGACTCCCTCACACCCCACTATGCAATGGTAGAGAAAGTAATGCAGATAAGGTTCAAGATAGTGATCCAACCACGTTGGTCTCCAAGAAAGGTGATAAAAACGATCTTGTAGACAGTGAGAAAACCCCACAGTCCTGCGTTGATGTAGTGTTCGAGTTACTGGCCAATACCGCTGGCACAAGCTCTTCGAACTCACTGCTTGAATCACTTCGGCTTCTTCAGTCTCAGCTACAAGATGAAAGGCATCAGTCAGCTGTGCTGCGGCAAGAAGCCGAAGGACTGAGGAAGTCCCTGCAGAATTCAGATGCATACTTTCTTGTGCAACAGCAAGCGCTAGAGGATTTAAGCGCCAAACAAGATAAAGTTAATAAGCTTGCTAAGCATCTTGCCAGCATTATGGGTACCCAGGATATTGTTTCTTGAGATCTTCTGAAGTGGTTTCAGTTCTGGACTTGTTTTGCTGCGGCGTTTATATGCTGCTTTGCTCCCTATATTTGCACTAGTGGCGAACTTTGATGCCCAGTGGATGTAATATGTGTAATAGCCATGATAGCCTAGCATAAGTTGCTTGCTTATTTGTTTCCTTGTTGTCTCGTTTATTTGTTTGCTTGTAGTCAGTGCAGTTCTGTTTCCGTGGTTTGCTAGTGGCCGCAATAACCTATTTTTAGGCCACAATAACCATGGGCTGCATATTTACTGTAGTGGCACTGGGCCTCCTACCGGCCGTAGAAAGAATGGTCCTTCTACGGGCCATAGAAACAATGGGCCTTCTATGGGCCATAGAAACAATGGGCCTTTTACGGGTCGTAGACACAATGGGCTTTCTACGGGCTATATCATCAATGGGCATTATATGGGCCGGCCTATCGATCAGCCAAACATGGGCCAATAATAGACCGCATTATGGCCGTAAACGGGCTAGAGTTGGAATCATCCGTTCATGGGACGACCATAATGGGCCGTCGTTAATAGGCCGTATTTGATGACGCTATGAAAACGGCCCAACGTATTAACGGGCCACAAACGGGCCGCCTGTAACAACGGGCTGAATTTGGCCCACAAGCAGAAAATGACAGTAACGGGACGTAAGTAACCGAATGCTGGAAATGAGCCCAAGAATAAATGGGCCCTGAGAAGGCCGAAAGATAACATGGGCTGGAAACGGCCGGAATAATGGGCCGTTAATGGGTATAAAGTGATACACTGTTCATTACGGGCCAGTTCCACCACGGGCCGTTAATGGGTATAAAGTGATGCACTGTTCATTGCGGGCCAGTTTCACCATGGGCCGTTAATGGGCCAAGAGTTACAAAGAGCCTCATATGGGCCGAAAGACGTCATGGGCCAAACATGGGCCAAAAAAGAAAACGGGCTGGAATCATATTGGATGGCCCAGATGACGCTACTGGGCCTGATTCGGATAGGGTGTAACGGGCCTTGGGTTAGCGGGCTGTAAATGGACTATATGCGAACAGGCTGTTAGGCTTTCCATGGGCCGGCCCGCCACCATTTGACCAAGTCAAATGGACCGGCCTTTTCACAGGAATGGGCCTCTGTTGGGCCGTGCCACATGTCGATGTATCATAGGTGCCTTCTGTCCAATGAGTGGATGACATCTATCCCAACGATGAGCCGACACGTGTTTCCTCCAGCCAATGATGATTTTACACGTGGAAAATCCCCATTGGTCGGGGCTGTTAACGGGTTATCGGATCCAAAACCTGACCCGGTAGCTTAACGGCATTCCATTACGGTGGATGCCACGTGTCGGTCACCCTTGACGAAAGCACTTCTGTGACGCACGATTTGTCGTCATGGAAGTGGACACTTCCGTGATGATAATTTTGGTAATGTCATGGAACACTTCTACAACAGCACAGGTATGACTATCTTGATTCTATCATAAAATCGTCATGGATGTACATGCATGACAGAAAACGCAACCTACTGTGACAAAGACGTATCATCACGGAAGTGTATTTTTTTTGTAGTGCAGGGAGAACACTTATACCTTGAAATTTAGTAAGGGATCATCTTATAATGCTACCGCCGTACTAAGCAAAATAAGATGCATAAAGGATAAACATCACATGCAAACAAAATATGTGACATGATATGGCCATCATCATCTTGTGCTCATGATCCCCATCACCGAAGCATCGTCATGATCTCCAACGTCACCATCATGATACCTTGATCTCCATCGTAGCATCGTTGTCGTCTCACCAACTATTGTTACTACGACTATCGCTACCGCTTAGTGATAAAGTAAAACAATTACATGGCGATTGCATTGCATACAATAAAGCGACAACCATATGGCTCCTGCCAGTTGCCGATAACATTGTTACAAAACATGATCATCTCATACAACAATTTATATCACATCATGCCTTGACCATATCACATCACAGCAAGCCCTGCAAAAACAAGTTATACGTCCTCTACTTTGTTGTTGCAAGTTTTACGTGGCTGCTATGGGCTTCTAGCAAGAACCGTTCTTACCTATGCATCACAACCACAACGATTTTTGTCAAGTGTGATGTTTTAACCTTCAACAAGGACCGGGCGTAACCAAACTTGATTCAACTAAAGTTGGAGAAACAGACACTGACCAACCACCTATGTGCAAAGCATGTCGGTAGTACCAGTCTCACGTAAGCATACACGTAATGTCGGCCTGAGCCGCTTCATCCAACAATACTGCTGAATCAAAGTATGACATGCTGGTAAGCAGTATGACTATTATCGCCGACAACTCTTTGTGTTCTACTCGTGCATATAACATCTACGCATAAACCTGGCTCAGATGCCACTGTTGGGGAACGTGGTAATTTCAAAAATTTCCCTATGATCACGCAAGATCTATCACTAGGTGCTGCATATAGCAACGAGAGGGGAGAGTGTTGTCTACCTACCCTCGTGGACCAAAAGCGGAAGCATTATGACAACGTGGTTGATGTAGTCATACGTCTTCACGATCCGACTGATCCTAGCACTAAAGGTACGGCACCTCCGCGATCTGCACATGTTCAGCTCGGTGACGTCCCATGAACTCTAGATCCAGCTGAAGTCGAGGGAGAGTTTCGTTAGCACGACGGCGTGGTGACGGTGATGATGAAGTTACCGGCGCAGGGCTTCGCCTAAGCACTACGACGATATGATCGAGGTGTGTAACTGTGGAGGGGGGCACCGCACACGGCTAAAACAATTGTCAACTTGTGTGTTCTAGGGTGCCCCCCTGCCCCGCATATAAAGGAGCAAGGGAAGGCCGGCCGGCCCTCATGGGGCGCGCCCCAAGTAGGATTCCTACTAGGAATCCTATTCCTAGTAGGTATCCAACAAGGGAAGAGAGGGGGAAGGAGGAAGGAAGAGGGGGAAGGGAAGGAAAGGGGGGCGCCACCCCCCTTCCCTTGTCCTATTCGGACTCAAGAGGGGCACGGCCAGCCCCTCCTAGCCCTTCCTATTCTCCCACTAAGGCCCATCTAGGCCCACTAGTTCCCCCGAGGGGTCCGGTAACCCTCCAGCACTCCGGTTTTATCCGAAACTTCTCTGGAACACTTCCGGTGTCCGAATATAGTCATCCAATATATCAATATTTATGTCTCGACCATTTTGAGACTCCTCGTCATTTCCGTGATCATATCCGGGGCTTTGAACAATCTTCGGTACATCATATCACATAAACTCATAATACCAATCGTCATCGAATGTTAAGCGTGCGAACCCTACGGGTTCGAGAACTATGTAGACATGACCGAGACACATCTCCGGTCAATAACCAATAGCGGAACCTAGATGCTCATATTGGTTCCTACATATTCTACGAAGATCTTTATCGGTCAAACCACACAACAACATACGTTGTTCCCTTTGTCATCGGTATGTTACTTGCCCGATATTCGATCGTCGGTATCTCAATACCTAGTTCAATATCGTTACGGGCAAGTCTCTTTACTCTTTTGTAATACTTCATACCGCAACTAACTCATTAGTCACAATTCTTGCAAGGCTTATAGTGATGAGTATTACCGAGGGGGCCCAGAGATACCTCTCCGAAACACGCAGTGACAAATCCTAATCTCGATCTATGCCAACCCAACAAAGACTTTCGGAGACACCTGTAGAGCACATTTATAATCACCCATTTACGTTGTGACGTTTGGTAGCACCCAAAGTGTTCCTCTGGTATTCGGGAGTTGCATAATCTCATAGCCTAAGGAACTTGTATAAGTCATGAAGAAAGCAGTACGAATGAAACTGACACGATCATAATGCTAAGTTAACGGATGGGTCATGTCCATCACATCATTCTCCTAATGATGTGATCTCGTTCATCAAATGACAACACATGTCTATGGTTAGGAAACATAACCATCTTTGATTTAACGAGCTAGTCAAGTAGAGGCATACTGTGGACTATATGTTTTGTCTATGTATTCACACATGTACTATGTTTCCGCTTAATACATTTCTAGCATGAATAATAAACATTTATCATGAATTAAGTAAATAAATAATAACTTTATTATTGCCTCTAGGGCATATTTCCTTCATACTTGTGGCCTGACAACTTTATCAAAGCGGCACCACCCACGACTGGGCAGGCAGTTACCGCTGACTCGAATTGTGGCCCGGGGTAATCCTCGTATTGGCAAGTCCCATCTAAACGGTGATCGTGCCCGTTTTTCTACGGGATATCATTAAGATTTTGTTTCCCCCTATGCACATAACGACATCTTATTACGGGAGTGGCGATTTCAACGGAGATGGAGGGACTCTTGGCCTTTTATCAGCCCTTATAAGAGCAAAAGGATAGCGAAAAAAAAGGTACGCTCTCCTTCCTCCTTCGTACTGCCTCTCGAGCTCTAGTGCCCAGATCCAATCCCGAGCTCATTTTCCTTCTGCAGTGCTTCTCCACCCCTGTTTCCAGCAATAGCTGATGCCAACCTCAAGGAGCACTAGGGGGGTCCTCTGTCATGGAGGGCACCATCTTGGATCTACGCATCGCGAGTACATCCTTGCGGAGGCCAACACTCGTGTGCCGGATCCGCACCAGCAGATACCCGCTCCCAATCCTTGGGAGAGGGTGGACTTCGTCCCTCACCTCATCAGAGGCTTGCGGTTCCTGTTGCACCCTTTCGTGCACGGGATCATGTTCTACTACGGGCAAGACATCCACCATCTAGCCCCAAATTACATCCTCCAACTCACCTCCTTCATCACGGTCTGCGAGGCCTTCCTCCGCATCGAGCTGCATTTCGGGCTCTGGAGGAAGATCTTCGTTGTCAAGCCAAAGTCCAGCGGCTCTGAGCTCGTGGAGCGCGGGGGTGCGATGATAAGCAAGAACCAGAAGGTTGACCGGTTCAAGGGCACTTTCATGGAAACCATCAAGGAGTGCCAACACAAGTGGTTTTACATCATTGAGCCACTCGCCGCTAGCCAGGCTGAGGTCCCAGCGTTCTCAACTGGGCCTTTGAAGAAGCTGGTGTCCTAGAAGAAAAGGGCATGGGCTGGGGGGACTCCAGGAGGTGAAGGCGATGCTTCAGAAGATTGAGCATTGGTCAGACAAGAAGAACCTCCAACTAGTGGATGTGGTGAATGCCATGCTCCACCGTCGTGTCCTGCTGCTCCAATCTCGGGCCACCCCGATGTGGGTGTATAAGCCCGGGGACGCGGTACCCGTCCATCACTTCTTTAGCTCCACCTTTGCCAGGATGTGGACACAGTTGTTCAAGCCGTCTAAGAATGAATTTCCCGCGGAAGCGAGGGACCTCGGCTCTGGAGCCAAAAATGGAGAAAAAATAAATTACTAGGAGGTGTCAGAAGGCCTCCAGAGCCAAAGATGGCATTCCATGTGACCGCATGCACTCGCATGAGCGGTCGTTTGGCATGGAAACCGAGGCAGGTCATTCACCTGAACAACTTTTATTAAGGGGACCCTATTGAAATGTCAACAAAACAGAGAGAAAACGAGCATCAAGAACAGCCACAATCTGTTCATCATCATCCTCATACTTAAACCCTAGCAGCCGCCATTTTCACCTCCATAGCCATCTCCACCACCATAGCCCTCTCTCATCTAGTTCATACTTGTAATCGTGCATCGCCCAAGGCATCCATTGTAAGACATATTGCGATCAGTCAATCTTAAGACGTGTTCTTCAATGATTTGTTCTCACAGTTTGATCTCCATGTGTGAGTAATCCAGTAAGGTATGGGGTGAGCCATGAGCCTTGCAACCCTAGGTATTTGGTGAAGGGATCAATGGAAGCCTTTGACATAACGTCTTGTATGTGTGAAATAAAAAAAATTCGTGAAGTGTCCCTTGTCTTGTTCGCGATCTTCATCCCTACAGGTACCCAGGATCATGGAGATTGAGCACCTATAAGGCTAGGAGCAAGGGGGCCGTGAAGTGTTATACCGACACTAGTAGAAAAACACCTAATAGTCCCGGTTCGTAAGGGCCTTTACTCCCGGTTCATGAACCGGGACTAATGGGCCGTTACTAATACCTCCACCCATTAGTCCCGATTCAAACAAGAACCGGGACCAATGTGCCTCCATGTGGCCCTGTGCGCCGAGCCCAGTCAGGGGTCCTTTGGTCTCGGTTGGTGGCACCAACCGGGACCAAAAAGCATCCACGCGTCAGCATTCCAGTGGTTGGGGTTTTTGTTATTTTTTTTTGAAAGGAGGGGGGGATTGGGGGTTTTGGTGGATTAATTTACATGTTTCATATATTGTGTTAGCTAGCTAATTAATAGAGAGAAGTGTCCTCTCTTATGTCCGTGCTTGGTCGACTCTACGTACTATATATTCATAAGTGATCGAGAGAACCATTCAGTACAGAAGTTCATGCATACCGAGAGAAGTGATCGATCTACCTCTCTCCTTCTCCGAGAGATTGGTCGAACAACAAGTTTTCGTATATCATGTATCTGACGCTACTGGCTACATACATGCATGTACAATATGTATAAGATCTCTTATAATTACAATCCCCTAGCAATTGAAATCAATTTCCACATGGTATTCTCCGGCTTTATTGATGACGTGGTCAAGAAAGAATCCCGCCAATTCCTCTTGAATTGCTTTCATGCGATCTGGTTCTAGGAGTTCATTCCGCATCTTCCACGTCTAATTTGAAGAAGGGGGTCAATTAATACATATATATGAATGAAACTCAACAGAAATGATGGTGTAATAAAATGAAATTGTGAATATTATTGCTTATGCACTTCATATTGTCTTTGAGAGTAGCCCCGCTTGTTTTTCAAAGTCGCGTTGTGGATGAACTCGCACGTAGTATCCACAGAAATCATTCCCTTCTTCCTGCCACAAGCACTATATGAGAAACAGAGGTCAATCAAACTGATAATGAAACATTATAAATGGCATTGATGAAAGTATAGCTATAGAATCAATGGGAGATGCGCGCAACTAGCTAGCCAGTAGTACTTACTTTCGGGTATGTATATCACAGCTCCTTCGGCAGTCCCGGAGCTTCTGCAGTGAACTGTTTCCAAACCATGCAAGACAAAGAAAATAATTATTATTACTTGAGATATCAGGAAATGAACAAAAAGTTGCCGATATGGTGCGATAATGATCGATTGAACTTACTTGTTGAGCATTTCAGTCATGTCCGCATAGGATTTGAGATCTTTCCGTCTCGAGTCTAAGACGGTTACTAGTCCACGCTCAAGCTTAATCTCTAGAAGAATATAGTGGTACCTGCGCACGCATGCATAACTCATCAATTACATTACTATAACCTCGCTCGAGTAATAAGGGAAACCGAATATGCACACGATAGTAACACTCACTTGCCGTTGTAAGGAAAGAGTATGGTATCTTTGTTTTGATTTTTTATCAATGATTGTAGCACGTTGTCCTCGGCCTCTTTGATGTCCTTTTTAACCAGAAATTCATCTATGATATTTGTGTTAATGAACCCAATATCATAAATTTCTTGTTTTTTGCACTCGACGATCTTCAATCTGCATGATATATTGAGGATAATTAATTATAAATACATGAAATGAAAGAGCCGAGCTATATATAGAGACTTAATGACAGAAATAGTACTTACAGACAGTAGCAAAAGACCATTAGTTTATCGAGGGCCTTTTGATTGAAGAACGCGAAGAACTCATCAAATGGAACAGTCAACAGATCATTTGCAACGAGATCGTGCTCCTCTTTAATATGCAGATGCAAAGCATTTGTACCCTCAGACTCTCTGCAGGTTTCATGTACTAATTA
Source organism: Triticum dicoccoides (assembly GCF_002162155.2). Taxonomy (NCBI): domain Eukaryota; kingdom Viridiplantae; phylum Streptophyta; class Magnoliopsida; order Poales; family Poaceae; genus Triticum; species Triticum dicoccoides. The sequence goes on along the minus strand of NC_041391.1, from coordinate 95,134,604 downwards.
TGGAATCTTCACATCATTGTTGTTAGACATTTTTCATCTTTGACGAGAGGCTTCCCGTACTCGTATCTGTGTTCGTCCACCTCCAAGAAATCAGGAAGTGCATCGTCAAGCAGGTAATCGTCAAGATTGCCATAACCGGCCACCGTCCCCGGAGCATTAGACACATTGAGCGGGGGGCACGATTGTTGTGCTTGTTCGCCGAGCTGGGCAATTTTTTCCCCTTTGCTCGTTCTTTTGACCTTTTAGCACTGACAGTAGTTCCCGGCCGCTAGGCTTGGAGATATGTCTGTTCAGTAATGCGCTCATAGTTGGTTCTCGGCGGAGACTTCGGTGGTTTCCTCAGGGCATCGATAGTGCGCTTTGCTTTCACCGGATCTACCTTCTCCTCCGGAGGTGGATGTCTCTTTGCTTTCACCCCTTCAAAGAACTCCTTCACGTGGGTCCGCACAATCGTACCGTTTTCCTCCTCGAACCTCTCGTACGGTAAATTCTCTAGAGGCTTGAGAGACGATGGACCGTATTTGTATTGCCTCCTGCCTCTGGTTGTGCTGCTAGACGCTGGAGCAGACGGAGCGGCTGCGGCGTCTGTCTTCTATCGCGCTTGCTTACGAGGTGGAGGAGAAGGAGTACGACGCACCGGAGCAGCCGGGGCGGCGGCGGGTCTCTTCCGCCCTTGCTGGCGAGGCAGAGAAGGAGGATGCTGCTGGCTGCTCGGGAGCGCCGGCGCAGGCGGAGAAGGAGGCGGAGTGCCGCCATGCGCCGGAGAAGGAGGCGAAGTGCCGCCACGCGTGCCCTGATCGTCACTCGCCGGAGGAGGAGCCGGTGGAGGAGGCGGAGTGCCCTGACTCGCTGGAGCAGGAGGAGGAGGCGGAGGCGTCCAGTTCAGAAGGTTGGTGAGCTCCTTCTTCCATAGGCATGGAGTCTTCAGAGCAGAACCCAGCCTAGTCTCCCCTTCACCGGTAGGGTGGTCAAGCACGAGGTCCTCAAATCCCGCCATTATTTCATCCACCATCACCTTAGCATATCCTTTTGGAATCGGCTGGCAGTGATAAGTTGTGCCGGGTCCACTAGGATAAACTTGACCAACAGCCGCCATGACCTTCAAATTCATCCATCGCGCCATAATGTGGCAATTTTGAGACTCCGTGATACCATCCACGGGATAGCTGGCAGGAGCTGTCAAGACATGCTCCGGCTGAAGCAGCTCGGTGGAAGCCACGCTGCTTCTCCACTGAGATGGCGGGGTAGCTTCGGGGGAAGCTTCGGCAGGTCGTTTGCTACGATCTGCTGCTTCTCGTTCCTCTTCTCGATCCTCTAGCCCCATTACCCTTTCGTGCAGCGCCTGCAGTTGGTCCTGCTCCAGTTTCTTCCTCCTCTCGTGGGTTTTGTAAACCCTTGCGTCCGGAAAACCAACCTTCCACGAAATGGAGCCTGGCATGCCTCGTTCCGTCCAGGGTGCTCAGGATTCCGAAGGGCCATAGTGAGCTTGTCCTTCTCCCTGTTTGGAAGGAACGTCCCTCGCTGCACTGCATCGATATAGTGTCGAAGGTTCTTGAGTGGTATTTCCAGTTGCTCGTTCGTCCACTGGCAAAACCCTGTTACAGGGTCCAAGGTTTCGCCAGACCCGAAGAACCAAGTCCGGCAACGGTCTGGCCATCTCATTGTCTCTGGTTCGATCCCTTTTTCAAGCAGATCATTCTCAGCCTTGGACCACTTAGGCCGGGCTTGCAGGTAGCCACCTGACCCCGTGCGATGGTGAAGGGTCTTCTTCGCAGCATTTTTCTTGTTTGTCTCCGACATCTTCTTACTCTTTTCCGATGTCTTGTGGGACACAAATGCGGGCCAGTGATCTTCGATCTTCTCATATTTGCCGATGAATTCTGGTGTCTTCTTATTTTTGACAAACTGGTTCAGCTCTTTCCTCCACCTCCTCATTAGGGTTGCCATCTTCTTAAGAGCACAAGACTTGATTAATTCCTCTTTAACTGGCTTCTCCGGATCCTCCTCTGGCGCTAGGGTGAAATTTGCCTTCAGCTCAGTCCAAAGATATTCTTTTTGCATATCATTGACATAAGACACCTCAGGGTCTTCCTCCTTAGGCTTATACCATTGTTGGATGCTGATCGGGATCTTCTCCCTAACAAGAACCCCGCACTGAGCAGAAAATGCCTTCCTTGTCCGGATGGGTTCAATCGGTTCGCCGTCGGGCGCGATTTCTATGATCTCAAACTTTTCATCCGAGCTCAACTTTTTCTTCGGGCCTCGTCTCCTTACCGAAGTTGTGCTCGATCCGAAGGGCTAGAAATTATAAGGAAGAAAGACGAGAGTAATTAATATGTGTACATATACCAAAACAATGGAAGCATCAATTAACTAGTCAGCACGGGCTAAACAAATATATATATACCTGGCAGGGCTCGGTTCGGTCACCGGAGCAGTCAGCACGGTCTCCTTCTTGTACCTCCATTGTGTCACCGGAGCAGTCAGCACGGTCTCCTTCTTGTACCTCCATTGTGTCACCGGAGCCATCATGAACATAGTCATGTTCTTGTACCGGCATTAATGGGCCGAAGCCATCATGAACATATCCCTCTTCTTCACCCCGTTCTTCCAGCTGACCAATGGTGTCGAGGAGAAATGACGCAACTTCATCCCTTCCATTTGCGATTATGTCCCTCAATATTGCTTATGTTTCTTCGTCTCGGCAGTGCTCCATAGTTTCTGCAAATATTTACA
>NC_041391.1:95092418-95131558 GCF_002162155.2 Triticum dicoccoides | reverse complement strand
GACAACGCTCTTTTAACTTGGTAAATTTGGGTGGCCTCGAGAGAGTTAATTTGTCGGGTAGGGGCGCGGGGGGAGGGGGTAGGAGACCAACATCGTTTTCTCTCTAGGGTTTGGGTGTCCTCGAGAGTTTTGGTCGAGCGAGAGGGCCGAGGGGGGGTATATATATTGACCGCCCCTCATGTCGAAGTTATCTCGAGGGGGTTATATCGACAACGACGCGACAACGACGAGAAAGGAAAATAATTAAGGAAAAGGAAGAAAAGAGGAAGAAGGAAGAAGGAAGAAGAAGAAGAAAAAAAAGGAGAAGAAGAAAGGAATAGAGGAGAAGAAGAAAAAATAGAAAAAAAATTCTATTTTTTCTTCTTCTCCTCTATTCCTTTCTTCTTCTCCTCTTCTTTTTCTTCTTTTTTCCTCTTCTTATTTATTTCTCCTCTTCTTCCTCTCCTCTTCTTCATCTTCTTATTTTCCTTTTTCCTCTCATTCTTTTTCTTCTTCTTTCTTACTTCTTCCTTCTTCCTCTTTTCTTCCTTTTCCTTATTTTACTTTAAATTTCTCCTCTACACTAACCTAAAATCGATATCTACTAACAACCTAAATAAAAAATTAATACATAGATGAAAAAACATATATAAACAAAAAAATGCTATGAACATTATATTCATACATACATATATATATATAGCCACATCCATTCATCATATATATAGCTACCACACACATATATACATTATATATATGAAAAAAATGCAATGAACAAAAAAAATACACTTATGAAAAAAATACTATGAACATGTACACATATATATATACACATACAAACACATATACACAAAAAAATGCAAAAAATGCTATGGAAATTGCAGGGGCGGTGGGGCGGCGCGCGGCGGCCGCGCAGGATAGGGGCGGCGCGCGCCGGCCGCGCAGGATAGGGGCGGAGTGCGGTGGCCGCGCAGGGGCGCGGGACGGGAGGGGCGCGGGAGCAGGCTGTGCTCACAGGGGGCGGCGGCGACGGCGCAGGCGAGAAGCCTGACAGCGTCGGTGGCGGCGGTGACGGCAAGGTGGATCAGGGGCGTCGGGTGGCGACGGCGACTACGAGGAGCAGGGGCGCGTCGGGGGAGAAGTGGGCGATTTGGCCGGAAACTGCTAAGTGTTTGCTTATATAGCAAACCCTTTAGTCCCGGTTGGCGGCACCAACCGGGACTAATGCACCATTTGGTCCCGGTTGCTGCCACCAACCGAGACCAAAGGCCTCTTGTTCGGCAGCCCAAAGGGCGGGAACCGGCGGCCTTTGGTCCCGGTTGGTGGCACCAACCGGGACTAATGCACCCCTCCTTTAGTCCCGGTTGGTGCCTCCAACCGGGACCAAAGGCCTCTGTGCTGCCCGCCTCGGGGCCAAAGTTTAGTCCCACCTCGCTAGTTGAGAGGGGCGCATAGTGGTTTATAAGCCCCACTGCCACACCCCTCTCGAGCTCCTCTCCACCGCAGGCTTTCGGGCCTACTTGCTATTGCTTTGCCGGATGGGCCTTCTGGGCCTACTGCGGGCCTGAATCCTGGCCCATAGTAGGGTTTCATGTCGTATTCAGGCCGTGGGGGCCCAGTAGGAGGCATTTTTTTTGTTTTTTTGTTTTCTTTAACTATTGTTACTATATTCATTTATTTATCCAGTTTTTTTGTTTTGTTTTCTGCATTATTTATTTTCTTTTGTTTTTTGCTTTATTTTTTAATTGTTTTTGCTTTTCGTTTTAGAAAAATTATAAACTTTCTGTTAGTGCCATTAGTTTTCAAATTTGAAAACACTTTTTTTGTTTTTTTTGTTTTCTTTCTTGCTTTATTTATTTTATTTTGTTTCTACTTACAACAAAATACTTATTGTTGTTTTTTTGTTTTGTTTTCTGCATTAATTATTTTCTTTTGTTTTTTGCTTTATTTTTTAATTGTTTTTGCTTTTAGTTTTAGGAAAATTATAAACTTTCTGTTAGTGCCATTAGTTTTCAAATTTGAAAACACTTTTTTTGTTTTCTTTCTTGCTTTATTTATTTTATTTTGTTTCTACTTACAACAAAATACTTATTGTTGTTTTTTTGTTTTGTTTTCTGCATTATTTATTTTCTTTTGTTTTCTTTTGTTTTCTGCATTGTTGGTTATACATACATAGAGTCACGGGCCAGGTGCTGTGATTGCTGCTCTGCTCGCCGAAAGGATTAATGCCATCCGCGCTTAAAGCAAACCATATGTTCCTTGGCTCACTTGCAAACTCATCCCAGTACTTTCTCTCGATTTTTCTCCACTACGACCCGTTAGTGGGTGCTCTCAACTTCCCGTCTTTCTTATGGTCCTCACTGTGTCATCGCATCAACTTGGCATGCTCTCTGTTTCTGAACAGACGTTTCAACCGTGGTATTATAGGAGCATACCACATCACCTTCGCAGGAACCCTCTTCCTGGGGGGCTCGCCGTCAACATCACCAGGGTCATCTCGTCTGATCTTATACCGTAATGCACCGCATACCGGGCATGCGTTCAGATCCTTGTACGCACCGCGGAAGAGGATGCAGTCATTAGGGCATGCATGTATCTTCTGCACCTCCAATCCTAGAGGGCATACGACCTTCTTTGCTGTGTATGTACTATCGGGCAATTCGTTATCCTTTGGAAGCTTCTTCTTATATATTTTAAGTAGCTTCTCAAATCCTTTGTCAGGCACATCATTCTCTGCCTTCCACTGCAGCAATTCCAGTACGGTACCGAGCTTTGTGTTGCCATCTTCGCAATTGGGGTACAACCCCTTTTTGTGGTCCTCTAACATGCGATCGAACTTCAACTTCTCCTTTTGACTTTCGCATTGCGTCCTTGCATCGACAATGACCCGGCGGAGATCATCATCATCGGGCACATCGTCTGGTTTCTCTTGATCTTCAGCAGCTTCGCTCGTTGCAGCATCATCGTGCACATCATCTGGTTCCTCTTGATCTTCAGTAGCATCACCGTATTCAGGGGGCACATAGTTGTCATCGTACTCTTCTTCTTCGTCGTCTTCCATCATAACCCCTATTTCTCCGTGCCTCGTCCAAACATTATAGTGTGGCATGAAACCCTTGTAAAGCAGGTGGGTGTGGAGGATTTTCCGGTCAGAGTAAGACTTCGTATTCCCACATATAGGGCATGGACAACACATAGAACCATTCTGCTTGTTTGCCTCAGCCACTTCGAGAAAATTATGCACGCCCTTAATGTACTCGGAGGTGTGTCTTGAACCGTACATCCATTGCCGGTTCATCTACGTGCATTATATATAATTAAGTGTGTCAAAAATCATTACAGAACATCATGAATAGATAATTAAGTGACCAAATTAATAGAAGTTCATCATCACATTAAAATGAAAGTACATACATAGTTCTCATCTAACAACATAAAGCTCTGCAGAGCATCTAAATTAATTAAACTATACACTGAAACTATGTAAAACATTTCAATGCGAAAACAAATGCGATCATAATCGCAACCAATGTAACAACTGATCCAACGGCATAATGATACCAAGCCTCGGTATGAATGGCATATTTTCTAATCTTTCTAACCTTCAAGCGCATTGCATCCATCTTGATCTTGTGATCATCAACGATATCCGCAACATGCAACTCCAATATCATCTTCTCCTCCTCAATTTTTCTATTTTTTTCCTTCAACAAATTGTTTTCTTCTTCAACTAAATTTAACCTCTCGACAATAGGGTCAGTTGGAATTTCCGGTTCAACAACCTCCTAGATAAATAAAATCTATGTCACGTTGGTCGGCATAATTGTCATAAACAATAAATGAACCAATAGTTATGAAAAGATAATATATACCACATCTGAATCATAGACAGGACGAGGGCCGATGGGGGCGGATACCAAAACCATCGCACTATATAAGATGCAATAATAAAAGTAAGAAAATTATACAAGTATCTATATAAATATACAAGTAAGATTTTTTTTCCTTTCAGAAAGAAGATAAGAACAAGAGGCTTGCCATGGTGGTGTCGGCGACGAGATCGGCGCGGGCGATCGACGGCGGTGAAGACGGGGACGGGACGTGACGGACCGCTAAACCTAGACAAATATTGAGGAAAATTGAGCTTGGAGGTCAAGCTTGGAGAGGAGAAAGCTTAAGTAGTGTGGCTCGGGCATTCCATCGAACACCTCATGTGCATAGGAGGTGAGCTAGAGCACCACAAAGCTCTCCCCTCGCCGGCCACGAAAAACAGAGCACTGGGAGTGCTCTGCTCGCGGGCGAGGGGTAGATATAGGCAACTAATTGGTCCCGGTTCGTGCCACAAACCGGGACTAAAGGGCAGCCTTTGGTCCCGGTTCACTCCACCAACCGGGACCACTGGTGGTGGGCCAGGAGCGAGGCGCATTGGTCCCGGTTCGTCCCACCAACCGGAACCAACAGGTCCAGCCGAACCGGGACCAATGGCCCACAAGGCCCGGCCGGCCCCCGGGGCTCACGAACCGGGTCCAATGCCCCCATTGGTCCCGGTTCTGGATTGAACCGGGACTAATGGACTGACCTGGCCTGAACCATTGCCCCCTTTTCTACTAGTGCGAACACCAGTAACTGTAAGATTTAGTAGGGTAACATGGATCATATCCTTGGGGATTCATGAGGTGTAGTCATTAAACGCCCAAAGCTTTTGTCTGATGTTACTATCTTAATTATCGGGGTAACCCCGCGAGACGGATAGGGCCTTCGGTTGGACAACTGATTCTTGATGAAGGACTTGTGTCGGTCAAGATGTTATTTGGACACATCCCCCACTCCGATACAACGCAAGCATCTCTTGATGGGTGACTTCCCGAGAACAAACTAGAGATTTCCACAAACTAATATCATTTTTTATCCCAACACCAATATATGGTTGTAAGCATTAAAACCTCATCCCCGTACCTTCTTCTATTATAAGTGTTTGAATCACTATTTGCTTGTTGATCCGATCAAAAGCTAGATTTGACACTTTGGCAAAAGCTTGCTAGAGACCATCAAGGGAGTCTTCCTCTCGTGGGCTCGATACCGAGGGTCACCTCCGGGGAAATAGGTGCGGGATACCCTTTATTGTACCAATACCGGATCAATAAAAAGGAGATATCACCTAGCGAGCTCCTTATCAAAATAGTAGTGAACGGCCTCCGGTATAAAATATACAACCCAATCATGTACATGGGGAGGCTCGCAAGGTTAGAACTAATAAGGACCGATTTACTTCCCTTGGAGGTAAACCGCGCACGCCACGGCTCTGCCCAAGACGCCACTCGGGCCACAAGCGGGTCGAACAAACTCATCAAGATCTTTGAATCGGCCATCGGCATTCCCATGTATGTAATTGGAAATGAGGTCAGCCTACAGTTTAAGTTGTTCGCAATTCGTTGTTGTTCTTCCACCGGGAAACCTAGGACAACGACCTCACTCTTTGATCTTTAGTCCCGACATAAGCTCAAAACAGAGGAATATGAACTTAAAATTTACGACGTCAAGATCCGACCTGTCCACCATAATCATGGTGCCGTCAGCATATTGAAGGTGACACCTCCCTAGGGATCAAATGGCCAACTACCGTTCAAACTGAAACGGGCTAATTAAGCCGAGCAATGCTAGACCTACATAAAGTTACGTGAGATTTTTACGTAAAGACTGATTTGGAGGTAGTTAATTGGATAAGGACTAGTGGCTGGGGCCCACCCTGGTTGAAGTGGGGGGAGGAGAGTATTTAGGTAAGGGTAAGTAAGTTTACGTAAGATCTTTACGTAGGTCTAGTATTATCGAATTAAGCCGGAGGCTGTATACTATGCCGAAACGTACCTGGGTAATTAACCACTACGTACTCACCTAAAGAAGAATGGTGAATCTCCGAGTAGGATTTAGATGTACAATATCAGTTTTGCTAAGGCACATCTAGATGTGTCATAAATATTGCACATCTAAGTCCCAATTAAGTGATTGATCTTACCCGAAGATTCAAGTGAGTTTTTTTTTTCTTTTTTCTTCTTATTATACTTGATTGAAGTCACTTAGATGTGCATAAATCCGAAAAGAATTAAACAGCATAGTAGTACTAGTTATGAACGATGAGCCGGGGAACGTGCTCTTCATCCTGCTCATCCTTCTTGTACTCGTCGCTGAACCCCATGTGCGCCATGAGGAACCAGACGATGGTGATGAGCTCGCCCCCGCGGCTGAGCTGCTGCACGTGCGTGCTCCCCTTGCACTTGCCCGCCGCGTACGTCAGCATCTCCCCCCACACACTCGCCACCACCTCCCACATGAGATCATCTCCCAGATCCCTCAGCTGCTTGGCCAGGATCACGCCGTCGAACAGCACCGACTTGGAGCGGCTGCCCTTCACCTCCGACGGCGCCCAGGCCGTGCTCAGGCCGAGCAGCATCCTCCGCGCGCCGGCATGGTCGGGCTCCCACGCCGCGGCGGTCTCGAAGAACCGCTTCGCCTCCGCGCAGGTGTCCTGGTACTGCTTCAGCCCGATGCCCGCCGACGCCAGGAGTATCTTCGGCTGCTTGATCAGCAGGTACAGCATGTACTCGGACAAGGTCTGGGAGACCGTCCTCATGTTCTCCACCGCCTTGGTCCGCGCGGTGGCCTGGTACGGGTGGCGGCACAGGTCCGTCGCGATGTGCCAAATCAGCAGCGACTCGACGAACTCCCTCTTCACGCTGCCGACAAGCAGGTCGAACTTTTTCTCCGCCTCCTTCTTGCTCCATGCGGGTGTCGCCGCCGTCAGAATGCCGGTGATCTCCATGTGAAGCTTGTGAAGGACTCCCTCGCCGCGGTAGGTGCTCGGTGTTTCCATTCTAGCTGTCTTCTTGAGCACATCGAAAACAACCTCGCGGGTGATGGGGCCGTCGACCGGCTCGCGCCGGACGAAGAAAAAATCATGGAACATCTCCCTGACGTGCAGCTTCTCGGCGACCATGGCCAGCCGCCGGCTGCTGTAGCATTGGCGATTGAGAGGTTGCGGGTTGCCCAAACAGTAGTTGATGAGGTTCAGCTGCGAGATGTCCTCGCTCCACCGCCGCTGTTGTGGCCGCAGGAACCTGCCCGCCCTTGCAAGCCACCCCAGCCACCGGGAGTTCCCGAGGAGCACCAGCGTCCAGGTGGACACGAGCAGCATGGCGAGCGCGGCCGCGTCGAGCGCCATCCCGCCAAGGAGCAGCGCGTAGGTGATGGCGACGTCGACACGGCTGATGCCGCCCTTGTCGCTGTGGAAGAAGAAGATGAGGAGGGAGGAAACAAGGCAGGAGGAGGCGACAAAGCGGAGGATGCAGCCGGCCTTGCTGTGGGCGATGGGCTCCTTGGTGTGTACCATGTCGTACATGAAGTTGAGCTCCAGCTCGATGACCTTGAACGCCGTGGCCGGCGAATTCGTCATGTCGGAGCTCAGGAAATATGCCTTGGTCAGCATGCGCTCCTTGTAGCTGGGTTTGACGTCAAAGCACAGCTGCCGGAAGATGCAGAAGAACTTGTACGCCTTCACCTCCACGCTGGGATCCATCTTTGGCGCCATGGAGCCACGCGCATGTTCCACCGGGGCCGGGGCCGGCGGCCGGGAGACTCGGGAGGGACGATGGACGACTAACTCGACGGGTAGGCCGGCCCTCTCCTTGGAGCTGTACAGAGACATGAACTTCTCATAGTTGGGGCCGGGATAGGGGTCCCCGATTATATCGGCAAGGACACCGTCGACGCTGCCGGAGTAGAGCGAGTAGATGCGCTCCCCGTACTTGATGATACCGACCACGAAGATGAGGAGGGTGGCCGGGATCACGTGGTTTCCGTCAACGGAGCAGAAGAAGACGACACCGGCGGAGATGAGCTGAAAGAAGAAGCCGGTGAGGTTGCGCAGCCAGAAGTCGTTGTCCTGGATGGAGAGCGCGGTCAGGCTGTCCTGCCCGCCGAGGTGCACGAGAAGGAACGGCGTCCAGAAGGCGAAGATGATTGGACTGCTGCCGCTGCTGTCGGCGGAGGCGGTGGCAGGGCCGCGCTTGACGCCGGAGATTCGCTGGGAGTGGGACTGGGAGGGGTTGCCGCCGATGTTGCCCATGTTGTTGAGGATGAGGCCTAGGGCGAGGTCGGCGACCCAGTCGGCGAGGAGGTAGGACGACCAGATTGCGAAGCGGGCCGGCGGAGAGGAGGACCGCTTGCGCACGTGGCCGAGGAAGAGGATGAGCACCTGGAGGAGGAGGCTCAGCATCACCGCCACCCTGATCTCCCAGTTGCTGTCCTGCTGCGGCACTGGAGGACTGAACCCTGCCATTGCCAAAGCCCTTCCTTTCCCTGGGATAAAGATATCGATCGGTAGCAAGCAAGACAGTAATGTACCTCAATTGAAGGCTTGCATATAATTGTAAGAAAAGACTTGCATGACTGAGAACTTGGGATACGTACGTGTGAGCTATAGAATAGACATATAAGAGAGAGATATCTCCCAGCGATATGTATATATAGACCAGAGAGAGAGATGGGGTCCATTACTAATGGAATAAGTCCTTTTCTTTTGCAAGAAGAAAAGGATAAAGTGGTGGTAGTAACATGGGCTGTTCTTACTTTTCTTTTGAGGGACGGACTCAAAACGCAACACACGAAAACGAAAGCGGCTCCTAGCTCCAAAAATGCTAAACATATCCTTACATGAGTTTTACAGGGACGTTCACTCTAATTCGCCGTCACTATCCACACCCCGCCGTCCGCTTGGCTCGGCGGTGGCGGGGTTCCTTTTCCTCCTCCCGCTTGAGATGGTGCGGCGCGGGCCGGCCGCTCCAGAGGGAGCTCGGGCGCGCTGGCGCTCGGGGCGGCGCGGCGAGGCAGCGCGGGGCGGCGGCGCGCGGTGCTCGGGTGGGCGCGGCCAGGTGGTGCTGGAACGGCGAGGGGCGTGGCGGCGCGTGCGTTGGGCGTGGCCTTGCTGTCCCTCGACGGGGTCTGGCGGGGACGGCGTGGCGGTTGACGGTGCTCCGACGGCTCCTGGCGCGGGATCCGGCGGGTGGGAATGCGGACGGCGGCTCCTGGCTACTTGACGAGGCCTTTCCCGGTGGTGCTGCGGCTGCAGTGGGTTGCTCCGGCTCCGGCCCAGCAGCCCTGTTCGGCGGGTTGGGGCGGGGTGGCGGCCCCCCTCCCGGCTTGGTGCTAAGGAGCTGGCCAGCTTGCTAGCCCGGCGTGGCTGGCGGCATAGTGGTGGCTGCCGGGGCGGCGGCCCCGGATTTGGTGGAAGCGGCTTCGGCTGGGGGGTGGTGCGCGCATCTGGGCGTGGTGGGTCACGGGATCCCACGGCCAGTTCGAGGTCGGCCTCGGCAGGATGGGGTTTGTTGGCTGCGTTGGTGCAGGTAGGTGGTGGTTGAGCATCTCCGGGAGAAATCCTATGTCCGGCCTCTGTCGGACCTGGCGACGGCGACGCCCGTGGGCGTTGTGCTCTTTCTTGGAAGCGTTGTTGTTGTGTGGTGCTCCTTCCCCCTCCCCGTGGTCTTGACTCCGGAGGGAAACCTCAGATCTTCGAGATCAGGTGATGAAGGCGCCTTCATGTCTTATTCCTCCTTGGGGGCATCGTCTCGGAGCCGGCCACAACCTGGAGACCAGTGGATGGCGGCATCTTCGCCGCGTGGGTTGCGGCATCTTCGCCGCGTAGTTTTTTGAGGCGGCCATTTCAGGGGCGCTGATTTCTGTTTGGCAACAATGATGGCGTCGAGAGGAGCTTAGTCGCGGCTCGGGCTTCGGTAGTCGGATCTTTCCAGCGTGTTCGAGGTGCTCTTTCGTTGGTCGCTTGGTTGCTTTGAAGTCGGAGCTGCGGTGGAGTGTGTCCATGCGGTGACGATGACAGGCGCTCGGTGGTCGGCTACGGTGGGCACGGTCAGCGCAAGTCCTGCATGTTTCCCTTGTGATGATCGTCGTCAGAGTCGGAGTTGTCAGTTGTTCGCGCGTGTGGCCTTCTGTTGGCATGTGCCATCATGATTTCGGTGCAGCTGTCCTCTTTGTAGCTCTGTGATCTTATGACGGTGGCCAGGTTGGCCGGTGGTACCCATGTTATATGTGTTGGATTATACCGGTTTTAGCTCGGTTTTTCATCAATTAATCGGGCAATTCTCACTCCTTAATCAATGAAAATGACAAGTTTTTTGCCTCGTTTAAAAAAAACTTTTTTTTGAGGGAATGCTATTCGATCCGCTAGTAACATGGACTGTCCATTTGTAGGTACCAGCGTCTACACTCTACAGCCTCTGTTTTCGGGGAACATGCATGTCTGCAAAGAACAAAGCTGCTAGCTAGCTATTCAAGCTATTTAAGCGTGAACCAATATGTGCTTGGATGATTAGAGGAACAGTATTATTCTCAGCCTATGGGGTTCAACTTTTGGTGCTTGCATTATTTTTATTTCAGGATTTTTGGTGATGCGTTTTCAGTGAAAGAAGATGTACCGTCGACGACGACGAGGCGTCTATGATGATTTTGTAAATCTCAAGATGATATATCGACTCAGACTCTCGAAGGTGCTCATAGGGATAGATTGTGCATGTGTGCGTTCATAGAGACGAGTATATGTGCGTATTTATAAGCGCTTGCATCTGTACTGTGTAAAAAAAAAAAACTAGTATTCAAGCAACGGCCCACACTGCACGGGAGAACCCCTCTTCACATCATCCCCCGGGTGTTGGTTGCTTTTCATTGCTTCCACTCTTCCATCAATTCACGCTCCTTTGTATTCTGATAGGTTTGCGGCAAGGACAGTAAACATTTTCTTTTGGCATTTTGACAGTACATCTGAATACTGTTAGGGTTCATGGTTTTGTACTCTGCTCAGGTATTTCCTCCATCGACTTCTTTTTCAAAAAGGATAAAACCTATTATAAAGATTCACCGGAAATACAAAACACCTCGAAGATAAAAATTACATCGAGATACATGGACCACCGAACGACCATTACCACTGCCAGAACGAGTTGCCGACGCGCCGCTGTTGCCGCTCTCATACCGGAGTCGACCTGACCTTGCCAATGACAATCGAGAAGTCTTCATGCATGTGCCTCTAAGGACCAGTGCCCCGAAGTCGCAATCGTCGTCGTTTAATCCTTAAATAGATCTGAAAAATCTAACACCGAATATCGCCTTTGCGTACGTACGACGAGAAACTCTACCTCGCCATCCCAAGGAGCTGGCAAGAATCTACGCCGAAGCTCCGTCTATTTTGTCCCATCGGACGAATTTGAGGAGATCCTCCGTCTATTTTATCCTCCCCGGTTGCGATCTATGGCCACGGAACACCATGCATGCTTCTGAAAACAAGACAAGCTATGTTGCAGGTACCCGATAATAATTGATGTTTGACGCTCCATCCCTACTCCGCAACGATGCTCCACTTCTTTAGGCTGGTCATAGTGGGGAGTAACTTAGACTAGTAACATACATATGTTACTAGTCTATGTTACTACCTTCATAGTGGGTAGTGTCATAGGTGTGGTAACATAGTTGCCTTCATTTATTACTTTGTAGACTCATTATGCATTGGAAACCGCTATGTGATGGTAACATATTATGTTACTCTATTTGCCTCTCTCCTCATTAACTACTTGCCACATCATCATTTTTGCTTATGTGGCATCTATGTTACTACCTATGTTACTCCCACTATGACCAGCCTTACAATGATCTCCCCCTTCATTTCCCACATCTCTACTAAATGAATGGATTCAGTGAGGTATGCAATTAGTTGGCTGTCTATTTATTCTCCTAATCAATGTCACCATCTCTCTCTCTCTTTTCTTTTGCGGGTGCAATGTCACCATCTCTGGGAAAGCCAGCGAGCAGCAGGACATATATTTACTCTTCCGTGCCATAGCGTCTGTGCTTTCTATTCGCCCCTTATTTTTTTGAGTGAACAATGAACAAGCAATTACTTAGGCCAACTCCACCGCGTGACCCCAAACAGACGTCCGGTTTGGCCGTATTTTGTCCCTTTGGGGCCCTGATGGGTTCGCCCATGTCCGGCTTTGTCAGGTGGGTCGTGCGTGCGCCCACCGCGCAGCCGCACCCCAAATCATGTCCGGGGTGGACGTGAATAAAAAAATATAAAAACTAGAATGAAATAACTAAAAAAGTAAATAAACGCATTTTGAAAAAACATAAAACATATATAGGGGTCGGCCACAAAACGGCCCAGTTTTCACGGCCACTTAAAAGGCCCAGTTTCATAATTAACATATAAAAAAACGCCTCCCGCGCGCTCCTGCCGCGCCCGTCAGTGTCGTGGCCGTCCCCGTCTTCACTGGCACCGGTGTCGTCGTCGTCGCTGACGAGGTCGACGTAGGCCGGCGGCGTCCATAGGTGGGGCGGCGGTGCGTGGTAGACGGGGGCGGGATGGACGGCCAGAGGTGCCTGCACCACCTCCTCCCGCGGCGACGCCTCCCGCTCCGGTGACCGCGGCGGAGTGGGGCACCAGTTCACGCCCAGGCCGGCGGCCATCTCCGGCGCAGTGCAGGACCAGCCCCACCCCTGGCCCAGCAGCTTCTCGAACGCCGGTGGGTCCTCCTCCATCGTCTCCTCCGTGACGGCCGCCAGTTGCAGCTCCGGGAAGGCGACGTCCCCGGCGGCAGAGAGGGCCATGGCCTCCTCCAGGCCGTCCCACTGCCACTCGTTGTGCGTGTTCATGGACACGTCCATGACACGCTGCAGGAGACGGGCCTCCTCCTCCGCTGTCATGCGAGGAGGGGGAGGGGGCGACGGAGACGGGGAAGGCGACGGCGTGGGCGTCAGGCCGCGCACCCGCGTACGCCCGCGCGGCTCTGCACGTGGCCTCCGCGGCCCCGACACGGTGCCGGCGAAGTAGGACACGCGGCGCGTGTCGTGCTCGTCCTGGAGCCATGTGTCCCAGAGCGGGGAGTCGGGGCATACCTGTGGTCGTAGTACAGGTCGTCGGGGAGGAGGCGGCGGCGGCGGTTGATCTCATCGCATCATGCACGGCAGGTCGCCGACACTGGTGGGATAGGGACCCGGTCCGTGAAGAGGTGCCACCCGTTGGGGAGGTGGGCGTCGCTCCACGGGACCGGTGTCCTCGTCTCCCAGTACCTCCGGCACACGTCCGCGCAGATGTACTGCCGGTCGCGCTCGCCGGAGGGCCTAGGGGCAATGGTGAAGGGGGCCGGCGCGGGGGCTCGACGGGAGGAGTGCGGCGGTGACGCGGGGGCTCGAC
Source organism: Triticum dicoccoides (assembly GCF_002162155.2). Classification (NCBI taxonomy): domain Eukaryota; kingdom Viridiplantae; phylum Streptophyta; class Magnoliopsida; order Poales; family Poaceae; genus Triticum; species Triticum dicoccoides. The sequence continues at coordinate 95,118,330 of NC_041391.1, read as the reverse complement.
GGGAGGAGCGCGGCGGTGACGCGGGCTCCTCCTTTTTCACGGATCCGCGGCGGCCGCCGGAGGAGGAGCCGGCCTCGCGGTCGTCCTTCCCCTTGCGGTTCCACAGACCCATGGCTGCGGCCGGCCGGCGAGCTCGAGGGCGGGGAGTGGCTAGGGTTTGGGCGTGTCAACTTTCGAGGGGGCAGAGAGGGGGCGGCGTGGGGATGAGGATGACGACCGGTCCACGGGTCCCATTTAAGAAGGATGCCGACCCGTCACTGTGCGGATGACAGGTGGGGCCTCCCGCCCGTGTGCATTTATGTTGGCGGGTGGGAGGTAGGTGGCCGCCTGCCACGCGGTCCCGACGCGGACGCTTGAAGCGTCCGTTTGCTGTCCGCCGCGACCCAAACCCGGCGCAAGTTTGCGCTCGAAATGGGTCGGCACGGACACAAAACGGACCAGATGGGTCCAGGCCGTCACGTGCTGGGCTGTCCCATTTGTCCCTTTTACCCCAAATGGACGGGGCCGAACAAGATGGCCACCGCACGACCCTAAATTTTACCCCATTTTGTCCGGATTTTGTCCGTATGGGGTTGAAATAGGGACAACAAACGCCGGACAGAGGTCGGACAAACTCGATGCACCCAGCGCTATTTACCCATTTTCACCCCATCTCACCAGCTGTCTATCCTCATCGTTTCTTCGAACACCTAGCTGGCAGTCGGGGCAGAGGCGGGCACAAGGGGAGCGCACCAGGGGCGGACGGGAACAGCGATGGGCATGGCGCGCGGGTCGCGGCCAACAAGCACGGGCCAGAGTGGGCACCGGCGCGCACAGGCAGTGGCGGCGACATCAGCAAGGAGCAGCAGCATCAGGCAACAGTAGCGGCCGGCTACGGCAGCGGGCGTCAGCAGCAGCAGAGCAGCGGTCAAGCCACGAAGCAGTAGCGCGGCTAGCAAGCAGCAGGAGCAGGGGCAGGGGCACGTCCGCGCGCAGTCGGGGCAGAGGCGGAGGAGGCGGTCGCGGCGGCAGTGCGGGCACACGCCGCCGCATGGCACGGGCGGGTGCTTCCCCGAGTGCCAGCGCCGGAGGTCGATGACCATGACGACGATGTTGAAGTAGCAGGGCGCGCGGCGGCGGCCCGCGAAGATGAGGTAGTTCGTGGCGTAGTTGAGCAGCGCCTCGAGCGCGGCGCGCACCGAGGCGGAGATGAGGTCTGTGACGGCGTCGGCCCGGAACGGGTAGATCTCGAACCGCAGCGGCGGGAAGGAGGCGGCGAGCGCGCTCCGGAGCTCACCCACCCCGGGCGCGGCGCCGCCGTCGGCGGCAAGGAATTGGAAGAAGAGCGACTCCAGGCAGGAGGCGTGCTTGAGCAGCGAGTAGATAGCGGCCATGGTGCCCCGGAGGTACTGCGCGTCGAGCGTCATCGCGATGTGGACAAGCCCCGGGCCAGGTACAGGAAAAGGAGAGAGTGACAGGTGGGGTCGAGGGCGGACACAGACGGATGAGGAGGACGTGAAGACGTCCGCTTTCTGTCCGCTTTGGCCCCAAACCGAGAGCAACTTTGGTCTAGAAATGGGGCAAAAGCGGACACAGACCGGACGAATCGTCCGTATGCTCTCATGCGTTGGGTCGTTCGATTTGTCCGTTTTACCTTAAACAGACATAAACGGACGATTTAGGGTAGAAATGGGTCACGCGGTGGAGTTAGCCTTATCCCACAGTCCTCTTGCTTCAAGGCTGGAGTAGACCAGCAATTGCAAGGGCTTCGATCTAATTTGTCGTACATGAATCTTATTTCTTTCTGGACATATATGTATTTCCGGATTCACTTTTCTTATTTTGAGTATGTTTAGATTATTGCCATCTAATGTATGGTGTGTTTTAATCATTGTTTTATCTTGCAGCAGTTAATCATGCATGTTACATCGATTAGTTTTTGCAGTAGCATTTCTGCAGGAACTATCTGATTAAATTTCCGCTGGCTGAGAGTACAATGTTTTTATATCTTCTAATTTCTCACAAAGCTTAATGGCTACAGGAATCTGTATCAAGCAGTTCACGCGGAATTGGGTTGTAGCAAGTTTCTACACCCTATTTCTCTGTTCCTACTGTTTCAGTATTGTGCGACGATTATTGAGTTGTTCATTTTATTTCTCCATTGTTCCTATGAAGAGTAGATGCCGACCCTGGTCCAAACAAGAAAATGAAAAAAGCCGACATTACATTTTATTCTGCGTGGTTTAAGTTTGTAACCAGGATTAACTGTATCCTACATTAACTGCCCCTTTGTGTTTTGGTCAATGCAATTTCATGTTAGTTACTCCTAGAACATCCACATGGATGATATCTATACCATTTCTCATTAGTGGATATGCTCATAAAAGGAGTGCTAAGCTAGCAACTTAGGCTAATGTGTGTCAAAAAAAAATTCTAATCTACCTATTATACTGATATTGGCCTTGAACCCCGGTTAAAATGGTACTCCCTCCGTCCGGAAATACTTATCGGGGAAATGAATGTATCTAGACATATTTTAGTTCTAGATACATTCAATTTCATCTATTTGTGTGACAAGTATTTTCGGACGGAGGGAGTATATCATTGCAGTTGTACTTCAAACTCTCAATTTTGTTCATGGGATTCACTGCCGCAAAGCACTATGTAGTCAATAAGAGATTATCTTTTCAACCCTTATCCTCTCTTACTCAATATATGTTCATACATTTATTTTTACAATTCTTTAGAGTATACATTAAAAAAAACTAGTATATATGTGGCAACCCATGGGGTATCATCTACTACTGTAGTAGTTTTCTAAGTTTCTGACACATACTTGCGATCTTGTTTTACTTAAATCCATGGTAATTTGCGGGGCAATGGCAGTACTAATATCCTTGCATGCATACTTAAACTTTTGCATTGCCACAGACAACACTGCATGCATGCATCTCATGCGAATTTTCTTTTGCAGATGGATCGTATGTTCTTTCGCTTTAGCCTTTTCTTTTTTCTTTCTTTTTTCTCCCTAAACAAGGAAAGGATCCTATCCGGCCGTCGGTCGGACATCTATTTGCATTCCCTATTTTAGGACAACTATGCATGGCTTAAGCCTTACGTAGTAAACAAATATAAAAGTGTTTACATTACTAAAATAATGATTTAAACGCTTTTATATTTCTTTACGTATGGAGTACTTAGTGGTAGCATAAGCAGTGTGACATGATAACAACAAGAACCTAGACTAAGAAAACCAAATTGGATGAGAAGGTTAAGCATCTCCACACAGATCACCAAATGGACCTCATCAAATATTCTTGGACATGTTCGAACGTCTTCGTCGACAGCGGTCGAGTCAAGGTCATCCAACCGTGTCCCTTAAATTTTTCCTACTCATTCGACCTTCTATCTTTGCTAAATTATCTAGATCAATATCAATTCGATACAGTTAAATAGTTGCAAACAAATATAACTAATAGAAAAGGTACCAAATGTTCAACAAGTTTTTTACACATGTTGATCCCAAAAGCAAAAGAATCGGCTGACCATACCAAATGCCTCAATTTTTGGCCGTTTGTACATGCTATCACAGAAGTCTTAACAAAGTTTACTGCATCGGGATCCTAGTCTTCTTGTACAACCTCTTTTGCTCATCGCTCACTTCCTTGATCGCAAGTTTCTTTTTCTCGAGCTTAATTTTCTTATCTCCTTGATCTCATTGCGCTTGGCACATGCTTCCACCTTCTTCACCATGATGTCATCAAACTTCTCCATCATATTGGATATCATCCCTTCTCGCATCTCCATCTTGGTTTCCAACTTAATCCCCTTGGCCTAGGCACACGAGTGGTCAGTGCAAGCCCTCCTCCAATGGCCAGATCACCACCTTCATCACTTTCTTTGGTGTTGGCGATGTTGACAAAATTTCCATTGTTGCTCCAATTGCTTTGCGCATTCAACTTGCACCAACAATGCATCATCATGAATGGATTGCCATCAGTCTTGTTGTACAAGGCTTCGGCATGGCCAAGCTAGCAACACGAAGCAACGTAGAGCAAATCAACTTACATCCTCGAAGAGTGACGCGCCACTAGCTTGGCCACCAGCTTTGCGTTTGTGCATACGCACCACAAAATACTTGTTGATAGCCTCTTGAATGGTGTACCATCAATGGATTAGTTATTGGGAAACGTAGTAGAAAACAAAAAAAATTGCGTCTACGCACACCCAAGAACAACATGAAGATGCATAACGGGTTGTGATCACGATCGTTACCATCGGTGAGTTGAAGCGGAAGAACAACGTGTCGGTGTAGATCATACTTGGAGTCCCTCGAACTGGCAATGAACGATCCCTCGTATCTTCCATGAATAGTCCCTCGAACCGAAGACCGAAAACACGACCTCTATACTTTGGTTGCAAGCGTGCAAACTTCACGATCCGACAGCGCTTCGCGGTCCAGAGCTAATCATCGTCGGAGAATTAGAGGGAGGAGATTAGACCACACTAGACTTCTAATTATGAGGATTAGAGGAACTAGACCAAGCTCTAATTAGTCAACTAGGACCAACTAGAATTAGGGCTAGATGAACTAGAGGAGGCTCCAAAACTTGTGTGTACAAAAGAGCTCAATACCTCAAGTATATATACATAGGTTGGAGGGGAGAGAGGGCAGCCAAGAGGAGGAGAAGGATTTCCTCCCCTTGTGTCGGCCAAGGAGGGAAGGGGAGTCATTCCCCTTCCCCAATTCGGCCTCCTTCCATAGGGAAAGGGGCCACCTCCCGACTTGGGCCTTGGTGGCCCAAGTTGCCTTCCTTCACTTGACCTTTTAAGGCCCATTGATATTAAATTAAATATAGAAGTGTTATAAATATTCACATTGTTGGACCAAGCAAAAAAAGACAATAATTCGATGGGACAAGCCATATATACACATGGCAACTAGTATGGAAGCATGTTAGCTCCCCCACCCCCCTCTATCTGCTGGTTCAGGCCTCACGTTGGTGCTCAGCATTCACACAGTGATTCGACCTGGTGACAACGTTGCCATTTTGGCATCTGCTGAAGGGGAGCTTTATTGTTAGCATGGAGTCAAAAAAATATTAACCAGGTATCAAAACAACAAGAAGAAAATGCCATGATCCACTAAAAAATCCATGATGTACATAATAAAAATGGCATCACGTTCAAATCGATCGGGTGTTATACATCCCCAAATAAAAAGTTTACAGAAAACAAAAAATAATTGACATACTAAATTTAGAAAAAAGAAACTGGACATCGCCATCCGACTGCCACATTAGTGAAATACAAACAAAAACTTTGAAAATGACATGTAACCGTCCATATGTGTAGTGGGAAAAAGGTAAAAAAAATATCTAAATGCCTTAAACACAAATTTTCAATTATTTGAAATTTTAAAAATACTATATAAGAAGAAATTTACCATGATATGTTAACAAAAGGTCCTGTTCTTACTAACAAAATTATCATGCTCCATAGAGAAAATGACATGCTCTTTATAATAGAAATATCATGCCCTTTAACATAAAAGTACCATTCTTGTACAAAAAAAACATGTTCTTTATAATAAAAATGTCATGCTCCTTAAACTTAAAGTCTCATGATTGTACAAAAAATGCCATGCTCTGCAAAAAAATGACATGCTCTTCAAACACAAATGTGATGCCCTATAAGAAAATTTCCATGCTCTAAAAAACCGGCATGCCCTACAAGAAAAATGTCATGCTATTTATAGTAAAAATGCTATGCTCTACCAAAAAAGTGATATGCTCTTTAAAATAAAAATGACATGCTATTAAAAATAAAAATTCCATGCTCTAAAAAATAATGCCATAACCTTTAAAATAAATATGACATGCTCTTAACAAACCAAAATGTCACGCTCTTAGAAATAAAAATGCCATACTTTCAAAAATTAAAATTCTAGATTCTAACTCTAACGAGTAAAAGTGCGCCCTTGCTAGCATGGCAAATTTGCCTAAAACATCGTTTTCAAGAGAGAAAAACGATCTACAACATCGTTTGAAGAAAAAGTAAAATTTGACATGGTTAAATAGACACAAAATGTCATGGCTAATACAAAAATTTGCCATGGCATGTGAGCACTACAAATAAGCAAAATTCCATGGACAATTTCTTTTGGAAATTTTGATTTAAGTTAGAACAAATTTTGACAGAGCAATTCCAATGATTATTAATATAGAAAATGCAATGGTCTGATTAAAAATAATTGCCATGGCCCAAAAAAATAAAAGTGCCATAGCACACATAATGAAACTACCATGGCAAAAAATGAATTTTGCCAGAAAAAAATAATAACCGCCATGGTCTAAATTATATAATTGTCATGCTACCTATAATGAAAACTGCCATGTCCTACTTAATAAAAGTGTCATGCTACCCATAGAAACTATCATAGACAAGTTAAAAAAGAATTTTCATGATTTGTTTAATATAATTGCCAAGCTCTAAGCAAATAATACGTGCCAATACACCTACCACAGAAAACTACCAATGCCTAATTAATGAAATTGCCATGTACCTATAAAAGATTAATCTTGGAAAAATGCCACCCACTTGAACACTTTTGTCGGAAAAAATTACAAAATGTGCCACATTCTATAACCTTAGTATATATGCCACCTGCATAGAATATTTAAAAAAAACATGATCTAGATAACATTTTCCAACAGAAATTTCATGATCTAGATAACAATGTGAGGGCGAATCTACAGAAATATTCAACAAATTGGCAAGTTTCTACTCAAATGTCATATTCTATTTTCAAAAATGTCATCTACAAAAACGGTGGTGTGAATACCAACTTATACAACAATTTGCCAGGACCAAGAAAAAAATAATTGAAGAAAAAAAGTAAAATATCAGAAAAGTGGCATGACAAGTTTCTACAATTTTGCCATGTACTAGATAACATTTGGAGTAAGCAGTAAAAAATCAGAAAAATGCCATAACAATTTTTCAAAAAGTTACATGTAACTATACAACAAATTCCATGGTTTTTAGGACAGTTTCTCTTACTTTGGCATGGACGTGACTAAACAAAATTAAATTAGAAAACTAACTTCCCTTGTCAAAAGATGAACTACACTGTTTCAATCTTCCCAACCAGCGCTTTTGGAGTAAGGAATAAATATCAGCAAAAATGCCATGACACTTTCTGAAAATGGGCCGGCTAACTGTACAAAAAATGCCATGGTATTTTTAGAAGATTTTCTCTTAACTTGACATGGACAGGACTACAAATTCATTTAACAACCTAACTACCCCTTGTCTCACATTTGGAATATGACCGATTGAAGGTTACTCCACGAGTTTCTAGCAAATGTTTTATCTCACATTTAGATGAGGAGGAGCTGCATGCCACATCAAATGGTCAGCTACTCGCTCATGTAGTAGGGAAGGTTTCGGATGTGGGCTCGGAGGAACCCGGGCTTAGCTCATTGTTTGAGCTTACAGCTTCCGGTCATAAATCCAAGTCGGGTCGTTTGAAAAAATGTCATAAGTCCTCTAAGAGGGCAAAATTTTCTAAATCTCCTATTGTTTCCTCATGAATGACATGTTCTTTAATAGCAGAGGTCTTGGTGACTTGGCTAAAAATCTATTCATTACGGAATGTAATAGGGAACACAATTTAGACTTTTTGGTTTTGTCTGAAACGGGGAGACATGATTTCTCAGTAAGTCTTCTAAACCGTCTTTCTGGCGGGATAGACTATACTTGGATTTCTCGGCCACCTCGAGGTCGTTTTGGGGGCATTTTACTTGGCGTAAACACAGGGACTATGGATGTGTTGGCTAGTTCGGATGGTGAGTTTCACATTAAACTCCATATCCAGAACAAAGCTGACAACTTCACATGGACCCTCGTCGCTATGTATGGAGCAGCCTAGGATGAGTTGAAGGCCGATTTTCTCTGTGAATTGGTTAATCTGGCGAAGGAGAATCCCTACCCCATACTTATTGGTGGGGATTTTAATTTGCTACGATTTCCAAATGAGAAAATCCAAGGGTTTGATAATCATTGGCCTTTCCTTTTCAACGTTGTCATAGACAGTCTAGATTTGCGAGAGGTTTCCATGATTAGAAGACAGTTCACTTGGACGAATAGTCTTCCGGAACCAACATATGAGAAACTAGATCGCGTATTAATGGATACCAACTGGGAATTCAGATTCCCTATGGTTTATGTACGCGCTCTACCTCGTATGGAGGCTATCTCAAACCACTCACCCATCCTTTTAACTACTGGATTGCCACGAGCGCAGCACAGACGCAAGTTCAAGTTTGAATTGGTTGGTTTCATCGGGATGGATTCCGTGCCATGGTCAAGAAAGTGTGGGATAAATCGGTTGCCGAGCTTACCCCAATACACAAATGGAACAACAAAATGTGTGCATTGCGTAAGTTCCTTAGTGGTTGGGCTAGGCACACTGCGGGTATCCTCAGAAAGGAGAAGCTTCGTCTTTCGTCTATCATTGATGAATTAGAAGCTTTGGCAGAGGTAAGACCTCTATCTGAGCATGAAATCGAGATCAAGAGTCATTCAAATGCATAGATAGCTAGCATGTTGCGTGAGGAGGAACTCAGATGGTACAAACATAGTAACTCTCAATTTATCCTGAAAGGTGATTCGAATACTAGATTTTTCCATGGAGTCGCCAATGGAAGACACCGGAAGGAAATTATTCATTCCCTACAACAGGATGAGGGCACGATTGAGGGGCATGAGCAACTTAAATCTTATATCACTAATTATTATAAAAATTTGTTCGAAGCCCCAGAGGAAGGAAACTTATCAATGGATGAGTCCCGAACGGATGACATCCCCCAGGTCTCTGATGAGGAAAACGGCCTTCTAACATCCCCATACTCCGAGGAGGAAGTTAGAAAGGTGGTTTTCCTAATGGAGCACAACAAAGCCCCGGGTCCTGATGGTTTTCCCGCTGAGTTCTACCAGAACTTCTGGGAAGTCATCAAGTCGGATCTCCTACTTTTGTTTAGCGACCTACATGCTGGCCATCTAGAATTGTTTCGATTAAACTTCGGTGAGATTATTTCATTACGTAAGGTTAATGAGGCTGAAAGGATACAACAATATAGGCCTATTTGCCTCCTTAATGTTAGTTTTAAAATATTCATGAAGGTTGCGACTATTAGGCTAAATTTGGTTGCTGAACATGTGATTGGTCCTTCGCAGACTGCTTTTATGCAAGGAAGAAACATCCTAGATGGAGTTGCTATCCTTCATGAAACGGTCCATGAATTACATCAAAAAAGGTTGAAATGGGGTGGTACTCAAAATTGACTTTGAAAAAGCGTATGACAAAGTCAAATGGCCATTTCTTCAACAGACTCTCAGAATGAAAGGATTTTCTGCAGAGTGGTGCGCTATGATCCATAGCTTCGTTTCTGAAGGTAGTGTTGCCATTAAGGACACTATTTCCAAACAAAGAAGGGATTGCGACAAGTTAACTCGGTATCGCCCATGCTATTCAATATAGTGGCGGATATGCTAGCGGTCATGATTGAGCGTGCCAAGGTTGATGGCCAAATTGATGGGGTAGTAAGTCATCTAGTTGATGGTGGTCTCTCTATACTTCAATATGCCGACGATACGATTCTCTTCATGGATCATGACCTCGAGAAAGCGAGAAATCTGAAATTAATTTTATCAGCATTCGAGCAACTCTCAGGTCTGAAGATCAACTTTCATAAAAGTGAATTGTTTTGTTTTGGCGAGGCTCAAGACGAAGCCCACCTGTATGTTGAACTGTTCGGATGTGGGTTGGGCCAGTTTCCGGTCACATATTTGGGGATACCTATACATTATCGGAGACTCACAAATGTTGAATGGAAACATGTCGAGGAGAGGCTGCAAAAAAGACTTAGCAGTTGGAAAGGTAAACTGATGTCTCTGGATGGAAGATTGGTCCTCATAAACTCATTACTAAGTAATATGGTACTATATATGATTTCCTTCTTCCAGTTGCCAAAAGGAGTTTTACATAGATTGGATTATTTCCGATCAAGATTCTTTTGGCAAGGAGATAGCGATCGAAAGAAATACCGACTGGCTAAATGGAGTGTGGTTTGTCGTCCCAAAGACCAAGGCGGGTTGGGCATTCATGATCTTGAGGTTGAGAATAGGGTCCTCCTCGGCAAATGGTTGTTTAAATTACTGACCGAAAATGGTGTATGGCAAACCCTCCTGAGGATGAAATATGTGGGATCCAATGTTGTATCCCAAGTATACTAGAAGCCTGGGGATTCTCATTTTTGGGCGGGTCTAATGGCTACGAAGAAATATTTCTTCTCGTATGGATCCTTCTCGATTAAGGACGGTTTGGAAGTTAGATTCTGGGAGGACAAGTGGCTAGGAAATGCCACACTCCGGGAACAATATTTGGCTCTATACAACATTGTGCGTCACAAGGGCGATATTATTGCCACTGTAATGGAATCATTTCCGCCAAATGTGACGTTCAGAAGAGATTTAATTGGACCCAGACTCCAATCGTGGTACATCCTGCTTCAACGGTTGTCCACGGTGCAATTGTCACATGGGTCTGATGTATTTTGATGGAACCTACATGGGAATAGAAAATTCTCGGTGGAGTCTATGTATAGAGTGTTAATCTAGTCCGATGTGCTAGTTGATAATAATAAGAAGATCTGGAAGATGAAGATACCTCTTAAGAATAAAATATTTGCATGGTATCTTCGTCGCAGAGTCATTCTTACTAAAGATAACCTTATCAAGAGGAATTGGCATGGAAGTCCACGGTGATTTTTGTCATCATGATGAGACAATAAAACATGTATTCTTCCAATGCAAATTGGTTCGGTCTATATGGTTAGTCATCCAGATAGCTTCTGGCTTGTATACTCCTTGTAGTGTTGGTAATGTATTTGGCAACTGGTTACATGGGATTGATTACAGATTTAGAACTCTTTTTAGGGTGGGAGCGCTTGCCGTTATTTGGTCGCTTTGGCTATGTAGAAATGATAAGATTTTTAATGATAAAAGTACTTCTCTAATGCAGGTTATCTACAGATGTACCAGGACTCTTCGTTTATGGTCCTCTCTACAACGCGTGAAGAATCGAGACCTATTTACGGAGGTGTGTACACGATTGGAGGATACGTCGAGGGATACTTTTATCCAAAATGGGTGGCAACATGATATTAGGATTGACACACCTCCGCTTTAGGCATTATACAGACACTGTCTTTGTATTTCGCCTTTTTATTTTTCGTTCATGCGAGAGGACTTTGTTTGGCTGTGTGCATCTTAGTTATGCAGAGGCGGGTGTAATGCTTAAACCTTTTAAGTAATAAAGCGCCCCTTTTCGAAAACTACCCCTTGTCAAAAGATGAACTACACCATTTCATTTCTTCCAAACCAGCGCTACACACATGTTTGACAAATCGAGATAGATGAAAAAATGCACAAAACCAAAGGAGTGATGGTTAGTTCTGCTCATACAATGCCTCCGCACTGCAACATCCCTCACCTGTTGTTGCTCGCCCTCGTCCTGATGTTGCTGTCGTGGGTGTCACTCGTCGAGCACGCCGATGCCCGGAACAGCGCATGGCCAAAGCATCCAACCTAGTGTCGCGGCCACGGTCGGACGTCTCTGACATCGCCTTCGCGTCGTATGGGGCCACCGATGCCTCCGCCTGATGTTGTTCACGGATGGGGCAACCCCCCGCTCCCCTTGACGGTTGCGGCAACAAGACCACCGACTCGTGCAACTCCCTTGATGCTGGCGGTAGGTGGTGAAGGCGAGGGGCACTAGTTCACAACAGAGAAGACCACATCGTCGGGGAAACTGTGCCACTCCTTCTCCCGCTTCTCATCCGCCTCCTCCTCCTCTCCATACCCCGGGGATTTGTCACCATCACTGTGACCCCGTGCTTGGTCGTTGGCAGCACGTGCCTAGGTGATGCTTGTTGGATAAGGAGATGAGTGGTGTGGCGGGGGAGGCGTCGTAGGGTGGCGACGGCGACAGAGGGATCCATGCGTCAGACGAGCTACATGCGGGGCGGTGTCGGGTGGAAATGGGGAGCAAGCGGCTGAGGGATGGATAAGGAGAGAGGTGAGATGCGCATTCGTTGGAACTGTGTTTAGAGCAACTCCAACGGGCCGACCCAAACGAATGGTGATTTTATCCGTCTTTTGTCCGTTTGGGTCGGCCGGTCGCCCGGCGTCCGCTCTGTTTTAAATTTGGGTCGGCAGTGTGCCGAACGCGCCGACCCATATCTGCTGGTGTGGCCGGCTGGCCGCTCTATTTCAACAAATAGCTCATTTTTGCATTGATTTTGCATTCAAACATATAGTCAAATAACATAGTTTCAACTGAATAAAATAGCACAGTTTTACAAGCCTAATACAAGTAAAAAGGTCTCACACAGTTTTACAAGCTGAATAAAGAAGATACATCTATTGATTGCTAACATGAGCCTACATATGCTTAACCAAATCATTTTGCAGTTGCACGTGAGTTTCCCAATCACGCATGTCATGATGGAATTGGTTGAACTGTACAAACTTGCCACTCCTCCATGCTCAGGCACAACATTCTCACCCTGAAACTGAAACCCTTGATCGTACAGACGTTTCAGGCGTTCATATTCTACGATCATATTGTGCATGATCACACAAGCAGTCATCACCTCCCATAGTTTCTGCGTGCTCCAGGTATTAGCAGCATACCGAACGATGCCCCATCGAGATTGCAAAACACCAAAGGCATGCTCGACATCCTTCTTAGCACTCTCTTGCTCTTGGGAAAATCTTTTCCTCTTCTCTTCGAAAGGGTTGGGGTTTGTTTTGACAATAGTGGTCCACTGAGGATAGATACCGTCACCCAGGTAGTATCATTTGTCGTAGTTGTGGCTGTTGACAGTAAAGTTCACCAGTGCGCTATTGCCTTCGGCAAGTCTAGCAAACATCGGCGAGCGCTAAAGCACGTTGATATCATTGTCTGATCCAGCCATGCCAAAGAAAGAGTGTCAGATCCAGAGATCTTAAGACGCCACGGCCTCAAGTATGACAGTGCAAGCCCCGACATGGTCCTTATACTACCCTTGCCAAGCAGAAGGGGAGTTCTTCCACTCCCAGTGCATACAGCCTATGCTGCCAAGCATCCCTGGGAAGCCCCTGACGGCATTCATCGCCAACAAACGGGTTGTTTCTTCAGGAGTCGGCTCTCTCAAGTACTCAGGGCCAAACACAGCAATAATAGCCTTGCAAAACTTATACAGGGACTCTAGGCATGTAGACTCGCTCATACGGACGTACTCATCAATGAGATCACCGGGCACTCTGTATGCAAGCATTCGGATTGTGGCAGTGCATTTCTGATAAAAGGAGAAACCAATCTTTCCAACGGCATCCTCTTTGCACTCGAAGTAGTCATTGTAGCCGACCACCCCCTCTCTAATACGGTTGAAAAGATGCCTACTCATATGGAAACAGTGGCAGAATTTCTGATGTTTGAACAACGGATTTGTTGTATCAAAGTAGTCCTTCCTAAGAAGGAGATGCCCGCTCTCTCGGTTGCGATTCAATGCCGGAAGGTGGCCTAGAATGGAGCCACGGAACAACGACCGTTGGCTATTGAGGTGGTGATGGACCAACACGGCGGCCAATATCTCCTCCTCGTCATCGAACGACGAATTGTCGGAGTCGCAAAAGGAAATTGTAAAAAAAATAACTCACTGAGGGAGTCCATTTTGTACCTTGGCAAACTGTCGAACAGCTTGCTGGCGTCGAGGAAGAAGACGGTCAGCGAAGGGAGTCGCGGCTGATGACCCACAAGTATAGGGGATCTATCGTAGTCCTTTCGATAAGTAAGAGTGTCGAACCCAACGAGGGGCAGAAGGAAATGATAAGCGGTTTTCAGCAAGGTATTCTCTGCAAGTACTGAAATAAGTGGTAATAGATAGTTTTGTGATAAGATAAATCATAACGAGCAACAAGTAACAAAAGTAAATAAAGTGCAGAAAGGTAGCCCAATCCTTTTTATAGCAAAGGACAAGTCTGGACAAACTCTTATAATAGAAAAAGCGCTCCCGAGGACACATGGGAATATCGTCAAGCTAGTTTTCATCACGCTCATATGATTCGCGTTCGGTACTTTGATAATTTGATATGTGGGTGGACCGGTGCTTGGGTGTTGTTCTTACTTGAACAAGCATCCCATTTATGATTAACCTCTATTGCAAGCATCCGCAACTACAACAAAAGTATTAAGGTAAACCTAACCATAGCATGAAACATATGGATCCAAATCAGCCCCTTACGAAGCAACGCATAAACTAGGGTTTAAGCTTCTGTCACTCTAACAACCCATCATCTACTTATTACTTCCCAATGCCTTCCTCTAGGCCCAAATAATGGTGAAGTGTTATGTAGTCGACGTTCACATAACACCACTAGAGGCTAGACAACATACATCTTATCAAAATATCGAATGAATACCAAATTCACATGACTACTAATAGCAAGACTTCTCCCTTGTCCTCAGGAACAAACGTAACTACTCACAAAGCATATTCATGTTCATAATCAGAGGGGTAATAATATGCATAAAGGATCTGAACATATGATCTTCCACCAAATAAACCAACTAGCATCAACTACAAGGAGTAATCAACACTACTAGCAACCTACTAGCACCAATCCCGAACTTGGAGACAAGAATTGGATACAAGAGATGAACTAGGGTTTGGAGATGAGATGGTGCTGGTGAAGATGTTGATGGAGATTGCCCTCTCCCGATGAGAGGATCATTGGTGATGACTTTGGTGATGATTTCCCCCTCCCGGAGGGAAGTGTCCCCGGCAGAACAGCTCTGCCGGAGCCCTAGATTGGTTCCGCCAAGGTTCCGCCTTTTGGCGGCGGAGTCCCGTCCCGAAAGGTTGCTTGATGTTTTTTTTTTCATCGAAAGACTTCATATAGGAGAAGATGGGCGTCGGAGAGCCACCAGGGGGCCCACGAGGTAGGGGGGTGCGCCCCAGGGGAGGGGCGCCCCCCACCCTCGTGAGCAGGGTGTGGGCCCCCTGGCCTTCATCTTTGGCGACGATTTTTTTTATTTATTTTAATATATTCTGTGGAGTTTCAGGACTTTTGGAGTTGCGCAGAATAGGTCTCCAATATTTGCTCCTTTTCCAGCCCAGAATTCCAGCTGCCGGTATACTCCCTCTTCATGTGAACCTTGTAAAATAAGATAGAATAGCCATAAGTATTGTGACATAACATGAAATAACAGCCCATAATGCAATAAATATTGATACAAAAGCATGATGCAAAATGGACGTATCAACTCCCCCAAGCTTAGACCTCGTTTGTCCTCAAGTGAAAAGCCGATAACAATAAATATGTCCTCATGTTTAGAGGTAGAGGCGTCGATAAAAATAAAATACGAACATGAAGGCATCATGATTATTTCCATAAAAGCAACATATATAGATTTTGTCATATGATTACTTATGTTCAAGTGATGATTTTTCACAATGCAAAAGTACGAATCAGAAACCTTATTGAGCACCAACAAATTATAATCTCAGTCATTGAAGCAATTGCAATTTATCATAACATCGGAAAGAGTCTACGTCAGAGCTTAAAAGCAAGTCCACATACTCAACTATCACTTAGTCCTTCATAATTGCTAACACTCACGCAATACTTATGGTTACGGAATTTTAATCGGACACAGAGAAAGATAGGGGCTTATAGTTTTGCCCCACAACCTTTTACCTCAAGGGTAATGTCAACAACAATAATTCATGCTCCCCTACATCCAATTAGATATATATATCATGTTCTTTCGAACATGCTGAGCTTGCCAAAGGATAAAATGAAAAAGGAAAGGTGAAGATCACTGTGACTCTTGCATAAAGTAGAGAATAATAATAAATGATAGGCCCTTCGCAGAGGGAAGCAGAGGTTTATGCGCGTTTAGGGTTGATGCACAAAATTTTAATGCAAAAGAACGTCACTTTATATTGCCCCTTGCATGTGGACCTTTATTGTGCAGTCTATCACTTTTATTATTTCCACAACAAGTTCGTACAAAGCTTATTTTCTCTGCACTAATAAGTCATGCATATTTAGAGAGAAATTTTTTATTGCTTGCACTGATGACAACTTACTTGAAGGATCTTACTCAATCCATAGGTAGATATGGTGGACTCTCATGGCAAAACTGGTTTAAGGGTATTTGGAAGCACAAGTAGTATTTCTACTTGGTGTTGAGAATTTGGCTAGCATGAGGGGGAAAGGCAAGCTCAACACGTTAGAGGATCCATGAGAACATACTTTATCTCAGATGTAAGAAAACATAACTCATTATGTTGTCTTCCTTGTCCAACCTCAACTCTTTAGCATGTCATATTTTAATGAGTGCTCCCAATCATAAGAGATGTCAATGATAATGTATCTATATGTGAAACCTCTCTTTCCTTATTACTTCCTATTAATTGCAATGATGACCAAAACTATATTTGCCAACTCCCAACAACTTTTAATCATCATACTCTTTTCTATGTGAAGTCATTACTCTCAATAAGATCAATATGAACTATTTGTTTCTTTTTATTCTTATTCTTCTTTCTATTCACCCAAGATTATGGCAAAATAATCAAGCCCTTGACTCAACACTAATCTTTATTATATAGATAGCTCATGGACTCGATTACATAGAGGGATCGTAAAGCGAAACTCAAAACTAGATCATGCCAAGACTTTATTCTACTAAATCAAGATACTACTAAAAAGGATCGAACTAAGAAAAACGGTAAAGATAGGAGTTGTGATGGTGATACGATACCAGGGCACCTCCCCCAAGCTTGGCAGTTGCCAAGGGGAGTGCACATACCCATGTGATTAAGTCTCCTTCTTTGTTGTTGGCGGTGGAGGTGTTGTTGATGATGCAGGCTTGTCGTCCACCTTCCATGGAATAGGCTCACCATCATAGAAGGATGATCGAGTCTCCGGAATCCTTAGATCTGCAGCCAAACTCATCCTTTTGAATCTATATTCGTACTCATAGTTTTAATTTTGCAGATCATAAATTTGGGCTTGGAGGGGCTCGATCTTCTCATGTAGCTTGAAGGTGGCCTCCTCGGTGTTCTTGGCATCCGGCTCGTAGTTGTTGGTGAACTCCGCAAGCATCTTGTGGCTAGCGTTGATTCCACGCTCCACCATCCCTTGACATTTGAAAACTTGTTGCTCCATTGCTTCGAGCCTCGACTCCACGCTTCCGGTTCCCTTTGGTCCCTCAACATCGCGGATGTGCAGCAACCCATCACGCATCTCAATGGTTTGAGGGTGTCGCGGCACCTCCGCGAGGTAAGGGTTGATCACCTTCTCAAAGAACTTTTCCTTGGAAGCACTTGGGGTCGTCATGATGATCTAGACCTGTCAGAAAAACAGCTCGAAACAAGAACAGGGGAGATTTTCGTGATACGAGAGTCAAAACCTTCGGGAGAATATATAATGAATTTTTACCGACCAAAATACGTATCGTGCAAGAAAACGGAGTCCGGAGGGCACTCGAGGTGCTCACGAGGTAGGGGGCGGGCCCAAGGGGTAGGGCGCGCCCTCCACCCTCGTGGAGGCCTCGTGTCCTTCCCGGACTGCCACTTATTTTTCTATTTTTTTAATATTCCAAAACATAGAAATATTGTCTTAAAATTGTTTTGGAGTCGGTTTACTTACTGTACCACATACCTATTCCTTTTCGGGGTCTGAAACGGTCTAGAAGGTGTCCCTTATGTATTCCTCCGGGGTTACGGTTTCAATAATATTGGTTTCAACATTTATGGGGTTACCTGAGATATAATGTTTAATTCTTTGACCGTTTACCACCTTCGGGTTTGTGCCTTCAAAGTTGTTGATTTTTATGGCACCGGAGCGATAGACCTCCTCGATAACGTAGGGACCTTCCCATTTGGAGAGAAGTTTTCCTACAAAAAATCTTAAACGAGAGTTGTATAGCAATACATAATCACCTACATTAAACTCACGCTTTTGTATTCTTTTGTCATGCCATCTTCTAACTTTTTCTTTAAACAACTTGGCATTTTCATAAGCTTGGGTTCTCCATTCATCAAGTCAGCTAATATCAAATAACCTCTTCTCACCGGCAACTTTGAAATCATAGTTGAGCTCTTTAATAGCCCAATATGCCTTATGTTATAGTTCGAGAGGTAAGTGACAAGCTTTTCCATAGCCATTTTATACGGAGACATACCCATAGGATTTTTATATGCAGTTCTATAGGCTCATAATGCATTATCAAGTTTCTTGGACCAATTCTTTCTAGACATATTAACAGTCTTTTGCAAAATTAATTTGAGCTCTCTATTGCTCAATTCTACTTGACTGCTAGACTGCGGGTGATATGGAGATTCAATTCTATGATTAACATCATATTTAGCAAGCATCTTACAGAAAGCACCATGAATAAAGTGTGAACCACCATCAGTCATTAAATATCTAGGGACTCCGAACCTCGGAAAAATAACTTCCTTAAGCATTTTAATAGAAGTGTTATGATCAGCACTACTAGTTGGAATAGCTTCTACCCACTTAGTAACGTAATCAACAGCAACTAAAATATGTGTATATCCATTAGAGGCAGGAAAAGGTCCCATATAATCAAAGCCCCAAACATCAAATGGTTCAATAACAAGTGAATAATTCATAGGCATTTCTTGACGTCTACTAATATTACCAATTCCTTGACATTCATCGCAAGACAAAACAAACTTATGGGCATCCTTGAAGAGAGTAGGGCAATAAAAACCGGATTGCAATACCTTGTGTGCAGTTCTATCTCCAGCGTGGTGTCCTCCATAAGCTTCGGAGTGACACTTGCGTAGGATCTGTTCCTGTTCATGCTCAGGTAAACAATGTCTAATAACACCGTCTACTCCTTCTTTATAAAGATGTGGGTCATCCCAAAAGTAATGTCGCAAATCATAGAAAAACTATTTCTTTTGTTGGTATGTGAAGCTAGGTGGTATAAATTTAGCGACAATATAATTAGCATAATCTGCATGGAGTGCTACGAGAAGTGCTTATGACATTTAATTGCTCATCAGGGAAGCTATCAATAATAGGTAGTGGGTCATCAAGAACATTCTCTAACCTAGATAAGTTATCTGCAACGGGGTTCTTAGCTCCTTTTCTATCAACAATATGCAAATCAAATTCTTGCAGCAAGAGAACCCATCTAATAAGTCTAGGTTTTGCATCTTTCTTTTCCATAAGATATTTAATAGCAGCATGATCAGTGTGAATAGTTACTTTAGAGTCTATGATACGTCTCCGTCATATCTATAATTTTTGATTGTTCCATGCCAATATTATTCAACTTTCATATACTTTTGGCAACTTTTTATATTATTTTTGGGACTAACATATTGATCCAGTGCCCAGTGCCAGTTCCTGTCTGTTGCATGTTTTTTGTTTCGCAGAAACCCAATATCAAACGGAGTCCAAACGGGATAAAAACGGACGGAGATTTTTTTTGGAATATTTATGATTTTTGGGAAGTGGAATCAACATGAAACGGTGTCCGGGGTGGTCACGAGGTAGGGGGGCGCCCTACCCCCCCCCCCCCCAGGCACGCCCCTGACCCTCGTGGTCCACCCGTAAGGCGGTTGACGCTCTTCTTTTGGTGCAAGAAAGCTAATTTTATGAGAAAGATCTGGGCCAAAGATTCACCCCAATCGGAGTTACGGATCTCCGGATATTTAAGAAACGGTGAAGGAGTAGAATCAGGGAACGCAGAAAACGCAGAAACAGAGAGATAAATCCAATCTCGGAGGGGCTCTCGCCCCTCCCACGCCATGGGAGCCAAGGAACAGAGGGGAAACCCTTCTCCCATCTAGGGAGAAGGTCAAGGAAGAAGAAGAAGAAGGGGGGCCCTCTCCCCCTTGCTTCCGGTGGCGCCGGAGCGCTGCCGGGGGCCAAAATCATCACCGCGATCTTCACCAACACCGCCGCCATCTTCACCAACATCTCCACCAACTCTTCCTCCCTCTATGCAGCGGTGTAACCCCTCTCTTACCCGCTGTAATCTCTACTTAAACATGGTGCTCAACGCTATATATTATTTCCCAATGATGTATGGCTATCTTATGATGTTTGAGTATATCCGTTTTGTCCTATGGGTTAATTGATGATCGTGATTGGTTTGAGTTGCATGTTTTATTATTGGTGATGTCCTATTGTGCCCTCCGTGTCGCGCAAGCGTGAGGGATTCCCGCTGTAGGGTTTGCAATATGTTTATGATTTGCTTATGGTGGGTTGCGTGAGTGACTGAAACACAAACCCGAGTAAGTAGGTTGTTTGCGTATGGGATAAAAGGGGACTTGATACTTTAATGCTATGGTTGGGTTGTACCTTAATGAATCTTTAGTAGTTGTGGATGCTTGCTAGAGTTCCAATCATAAGTGCATATGATCCAAGTAGAGAAAGTATGTTATCTTATGCCTCTCCCTCAAATAGAATTGCAACAATGATTACCGGTCTAGTTATCGATTGCCTTGGACAAATAACTTTCTTGTAACAAAAAGCTGTCTACTAATATTTACTTTATTGCTTCTTTATCTAAACAGCCCCTAGTTTATATTTACATGCTCTTTATTGTCTTGCAAACCTATCCTATCTTACCTACAAAGTACTTCTAGTTTCATACTTGTTCTAGGTAAAGCGAACGTCAAGCGTGCGTAGAGTTGTGTCGGTGGTCGATAGAACTTGAGGGAATATTTATTCTACGTTTAGCTCCTCGTTGGGTTCGACACTCTTACTTATCGAAAACTGTTGCGATCCCGTATACTTGTGGGTCATCAGTCTACAATATAGGGTCTGAATTTATCACAAGCGAATACAACTGCTAAAAGTTCCTTTTCGGTAGTAGCATAATTTCTTTGAGCATTGTCTAGAGTCTTACTAGCATAATGAATAACATTTAATTTCTTATAAACTCTTTGCCCTAGAACAGCACCTACAGCATAATCACTAGCATCACACATAATTTCAAAGGGTAAATTCCAATCAGTTGGCTGAACAACAGGTGCAGAGACTAATGCTTTCTTAAGTATTTCAAATGCTTCTACACAATCATCATCAAAGGCAAATGGTACATCTTTTTGTAATAAATTAGTCAGAGGCCGAGAAATTTTTGAGAAGTCCTTAATGAACCTCCTATAAAATCCAGCATGACCAAGGAAACTTCTTATACCTTTGATGTCCTTGGGACATGGCATCTTTTCAATAGCATCAACTTTGGCTTTATCAACTTCAATACCTCTTTCAGAAACTTTGTGCCCCAAGACAATACCTTCATTAACCATAAAGTGGCACTTTTCCCAATTCAAGACAATATTAGTTTCTTCACATCTCTGCAAAACTCGATCAAGATTGCTCAAGCAATCATCAAAAGAGGAGCCATAGACCGAAAAATCGTCCATGAAAACCTCACAAATTTTTTCACAGAAGTCAGAGAATATAGCCATCATGCATCTTTGAAAGGTAGCAGGTGCATTACATAAACCAAAAGGCATACGTCTATAAGCAAAAGTACCAAAAGGGCATGTAAAAGTTGTCTTTGATTGATCTTTAGCCGACACAGGTATTTGAGAGAAACCAGAATAACCATCTAGAAAGCAATAATGTGTATGTTTGCATAATCTTTCTAGCATTTGATCAATAAAAGGTAAGGGGTAATGATCCTTCTTAGTAGCTTTATTTAATTTGCGGAAATCAATCACCATCCTATAGCCTGTGATAATTCTTTGCGGGATCAATTCATCTTTATCATTAGGGACAACAGTAATACCTCCCTTCTTAGGGACACAATGGACAGGACTTACCCACTGACTATCAGCAACGGAATAAATTATACCTGCCTCCAGAAGCTTGAGTATTTCTTTTCTTACCACTTCTTTCATTTTAGGATTTAGACATCGTTGAGGATCACGAACTGGTTTGGCATCCGGTTCCAAATTTATTTTATGTTGACATAGAGTGGGACTAATGCCCTTAAGATCATCAAGAGTATATCCAATAGCGGCACGGTGCTTCTTCAGAGTTTTCAATAATCTTTCTTCTTCATGCTCTGAGAGATTAACACTAATAATGACAGGATATATTTTCTTTTCATCAAGATAAGCATATTTAAGATTATCAGACAATGGTTTAAGCTCGAACACGGGATCACCCTTGGGTGGAGGAGGATCCCCTAGGATCTCAACGGGCAAATTGTGTTGCAGAATAGGTTCCTGTGTAAAGAATACTTCATCTATTTCCCTTCTTTCATTCATGAACATATCATTTTCATGGTCTAGCAAATATTGTTCTAAAGGGTTACTAGGAGGTACAGCAATAGAAGCAACACCAATAATTTCATCCTTACTAGTCGATTCTTCCTCATGATATTGTTTACTAAATTTAGAGAAATTAAACTCATGAACCATATCATCCAAGCCAATAGTAACAACATTCTTTTCCCAGTCTATCTTAGCATTAACAGTACTCAAGAAGGGTCTACCAAATATAATGGGACAAAAGCTATCTTGTGGAGAACCAAGAACAAGAAAATCAGCGGGATATTTGGTCTTTCCACACAAGACTTCAACATCTCTAACAATTCCCATTGCAGATATAGTATCTCTATTGGCAAGTTTAGTTGTAACATCAATATCTTCTAACTCAGCAGGTGCAATATCATGCATAATTTCTTTGTATAAGTCAATGGGTATTACACTAGCACTAGCACCCATATCACATAAGCCATGATAATAATGATCTCCTATTTTAACAGAAATAACAGGCATGCCTACCACAGGTCTATGTTTATCTCTAGCACAAGGTTTAGCAATTCTAGCAGTTTCACCACAAAATTGAATAACATGCCCATCAATATTATCAGATAAGAGATCTTTAACAACAGCAATATTAGGTTCTACTTTAACTTGCTTAGGAGTTGTATAAGTTCTAATATTGCTT
This sequence comes from Triticum dicoccoides, assembly GCF_002162155.2. Classification (NCBI taxonomy): domain Eukaryota; kingdom Viridiplantae; phylum Streptophyta; class Magnoliopsida; order Poales; family Poaceae; genus Triticum; species Triticum dicoccoides. Next base: position 95,095,281 of record NC_041391.1, on the reverse strand, counting down.
TTACGAACAGCAGTTGAAGCTTTAGCAAGATCCTTCGTTCTAACAGGGAAAGGTGGTTTCTCAACATAAGAAGTAGGAACAATAGGATCATTATAAGTGACAGTCTTTTCTTCAACTTTAATAGGTGCAGCTACTTTTACTTCTATGGGAGGATGATATTTAAACCACTTCTCCTTGGGGAGATCAACATGGGTAGCAAAAGATTCACAGAGAGAAGCTACTATCTCAGAGTCAAGTCCATATTTAGTGCTAAACTTACAGAAAATATCGGTATCCATAAAAGATTTAACACAATCAAACTTAGGTGTCATACCTGACTCCTTACCTTCGTCGAGGTCCCAATCTTCAGAGTTGCGTTTAATTCTATCCAAAAAATTCCATCTGAATTCAATAGTCTTCATCATAAAAGAGCCAGCACATGAAGTATCGAGCATGGTGCGATTGTCATCAGAAAGCCGAGCATAAAAACTTTGAACAATTATTTCTCTTGAGAGCTCATGATTGGGGCATGAATATAACATTGATTTAGGCCTCCCCCAAGCTTGAGCAATGCTTTCTCCTTCGCGAGGCCAAAAATTATATATATAATTGCGATCACGGTGAACAAGATGCATAGGGTAATACTTTTGATGAAATTCCAGTTTCAATCTTTTATAGTTCCATGATCTCGTATCATCACATAGCCTATACCATGTCAATGCGTCTCTCCTCAAAGATAAAGGGAAGGCCTTCTTCTTAACAACATCATCGTGTATACCTGCAAGCTTAAATAGTCCACAAACTTCCTGCACATAGAGTAGATGTTCATCAGGATGCTTTGTTCCATCTCCTGTAGAAGTGTTAGTGATGACTCACAAGTATAGGGGATCTATCGTAGTCCTTTCGATAAGTAAGAGTGTCGAACCCAACGAGGAGCAGAAGGAAATGGTAAGCGGTTTTCAGCAAGGTATTCTCTGTAATTACTGAAATAAGTGGTAACAGATAGTTTTGTGATAAGATAAATTGTAACGAGCAACAAGTAACAAAAGTAAATAAAGTGCAGCAAGGTGGCCCAATCCTTTTTGTAGCAAAGGACAAGCCTGGACAAACTCTTATAATAGGAAAAGTGCTCCCGAGAACACATGGGGATATCGTCAAGCTAGTTTTCATCACGCTCATATGATTCGCGTTCGGTACTTTGATATTTTGATATGTGGGTGGACCGGTGCTTGGGTACTGCCCTTACTTGGACAAGCATCCCACTTATGATTAACCTCTGTTGCAAGCATCCGCAACTACAACAAAAGTATTAAGGTAAACCTAACCATAGCATGAAACATATGGATCCAAATCAGCCCCTTACGAAGCAATGCATAAGCTAGGGTTTAAGCTTTTGTCACTCTAGCAACCCATCATCTACTTATTACTTCCCAATGCCTTCCTCTAGGCCCAAATAATGGTGAAGTGTTATGTAGTCGACGTTCACATAACACCACTAGAGGCTAGACAACATACATCTCATCAAAATATTAAACAAATACCAAATTCACATGACTACTAATAGCAAGACTTCTCCCTTGTCCTCAGAAACAAACGTAACTACTCACAAAGCATATTCATGTTGATAATCAGAGGGGTAATAATGTGCATAAAGGATCTGAACATATGATCTTCCACTGTGACACTCCAAAAATTTTGTGGTTTTTGTTTTCAGAAAGAGCCTTGCTTGGTTTGAAGAAGGTCTTTCAAACCCTTCTTAAAAACCTCTCTTCTAAGTTTGCCCTCTAAAAATCTTTTCTTGGATCTAGTTTCTTCAAAAAGGTAACCTTTTAGTTTTGGGCTTTATTTGGTTTTGATCCCTCTTGATTTTACCATGCCTCCCATGGTAAAATTTTCCCAAAACCCCTCCTTCCACTTTGGATCAACCCAAACATTCTGTCCAAACTAACAAAATCCATTTTTGGATTTTATTCCAATTATTTCTTTTCCCAAAATAATGCTGTCCTTTCTTTTGAGCCTAGGTGATTTGCAAAGCAAGTACCTTAATGCATTTGATTTTTGACCTCAACTCAACTCCTCTGGATAGTCCTTTGCACCCACAACCTAGAACCATCTTGATCCACTCTTCTTCTTTTCAAATATTTCAAAATTCACCCTCTGCAAGTTTGGACCAGATTTGCCAAATTTGGTGAAATTCATATCTACACTTCTCCAAAAATTCCACCAAAATTCAGGCAACCCCTAGCTGCAATGAGAGACCACTCCACCAAAAACCAGCTCAAGGAAAAATCCCTACATGCCAGAATTATTCTGTCGAACACTTGGCATGCACTGTTACTGTTCATATTCAATAAATTCAGAGATTCAGTGTCGTTTCTCCGTCAGTAGTTTCAGTCACATGTAAACTATGCATTTGGCTCATTGCTCACAGCCCCTCCCTCTTGTCCGGAGCACCACACGAGCGCTTGGCGCGTTCCTGGCGTCGGTGGCGCCATGGCCCGCCTGCGCCGGCGTGTCTTGCGGCGGCAGAACCACCGTAACGGCCGACAGGGGGCAACCCTGTGACATAACGCTGTTCGGCGCCGCCCAATCCTCCTGAGAGCTCCACGTGGCCACCTCCTTGCCAGCGCACGCATGCAGCACCGTCGCCGTGGCCTGGCACGCGCAGAGCGTGTTCTCTACCGTCGACGTGTCGTGCGGCCGTTCCGTCGAGGACAGGCCGTAATCCTCCGTCCCTTGCTGAGTTGGACACTGGGATGGCACCAGTGCTTCACCTAGATGATGCTCAAGCCCCTAAGCCGACCGTTCACCCATAGCGCCACCGTAATCGCCCGCCGGACTTATCCGTTCACGGCAACCGCCTCTGGCCGGCTATATATGCCCC
>NC_041391.1:95082448-95092108 GCF_002162155.2 Triticum dicoccoides | reverse complement strand
GACCCCGCCTAGCCACTGGAAGAGCCTCGAGGGGCCCTTCTTCCTCAACTCCGACCACCTCCATCCGCCTCGGGCTCCGGCAACGTTCTCTTTGGTGAGAACTCCTCCGCCGCCCTACTCTTGCCCGTAGCTTCGTACCACCACCAGGAGGCTAACCCCCACTTCAATTTGACCCCCGCAGCTCTCTCCGGCAAGACCCACGACCACCCGAACCATCGTCCACCGGAGCAAGGGCCGCCGTCAACGTGGTGCTCACCGGCGACCTCTACCACCACCCACAAACGTGGAAGGACGTGCTGATCACGAAGGTACCGTCCGATCCCCCTGCCTCGCCGTGGATCGCCGCCGGCGACCACCGCATCTCTCGGGCGCCGTTAAGCCTTGTTTCCTTCAGTTGAAAATTTAAACCTGACGGGTGGAGCCCGCCTGTCAGCCTCTCAGTCGTTTCTTTTAAACGAACCGTTTTCTGGACTTTTTCGCACAACCCCCTGGAAGTTTTCTGTTTCATTACAGATGGGTCCTTGGACCAAAACTCTTATAACTTTTAAACAGAAAATGGTTTTTGATTGATTCTTTTTCTGTCTAGTTTTTTGTCATATTTATTTGAAAAATATTTGGAACACTTTCCTGTACACTCACGGTATTTACGTTACGTGTGTATTTTTTTTATACCGTAGATACCGGAGGAGGTGACGGAGCTGCGAACTTCACCCACTTAGGCTCCGACTACTCCGAACCAGGCAAGCATGTTTGAACTCTTGATATGATGAGTGGTTGTTGCATGTTTGCATTTTTGTATAGTCATGGCATGTTTATGACCATTTCTTTGAATGTTATATTTCATGCACATAAGTGGAAAGTAAGTTTCGGAAAGCATTATGTTGTTGGATACATATTTGCATGGCCATGTGATGGCATGAGGATGGGTAAGATGGCAGTGTTGTGACATGCCAGTCTTATGCCAGATTATCTGACTTCCGTGTCATCGTGAAACAAATCACATTCCCATTCATTTCCTTCTTGTACTGTCACATGTTTTCCGAAAGGAATATGGCTTAGTAAGTTGCAAATCATTTTCCTGTTACACACCAAATAGAGAGGTCGGATGAGGGTTCCATGGCCCTGGATTAAAGCCCGTCATCCGGTCAGGGGGCATGGGTGTTTCCGGTTGGGACCGAGGGGGGGCACCCCTTAGAGCGCGCGTATAGAAATTTGATCCCATGCTATTCGAGGTTGTGACCTCCCCGTCTCAAAGTTTTTCTTGAATGTTGTCTAGGGTGATTCCTGGCATCGTGAGGTGGAATGGGTGTGTACTGGTTAAATGTGTTTCTACCGAAATACCATAAACGGAACTAGTCCATTCCTGACTACGGAAATCCGTTGGCTGTTGTCAGTCAATACCAACTCTGCAGAGTCACAAATCTTTCAATCCTCTTGTACATGTTCAAGTACTATATTCATCTTATCTTGTCAGGTATCAGCCTTAGGGACAAAACTCCGGTGGAATACATGTGTGATAAATCCGGCTAAAGGATTATTCTTGTGGATGGACTAATCTTGTTATTCACATTTGTTACAAGCCCTGTCTGTGATGTCGCTCAGACGTCCGATAGTGGCATACTTGTTATTTACATTCGTTACAAGTCCTATCTGTGATGTCGCTCAGACGTCCGGCGGTGCCATACTTGTATTTACATTTATTGTAAGCCCTGTCTGTGCTGTCGCTCAGACGTCCGACGGTGGCATACTTGTATTTACATTTATTGTAAGCCCTGTCTGCGATGTCGCTCAGACGTCCGACTATGGCATTTCTTTTAAAGCCCTTTATGTGATGTCGCTCAGACGTCCGACTGTGGCATTTCTTTTCAAGTCCTGTCTGTGATGTCGCTCAGACGTCCAACTGTGGCATTTCTTTTCAAGCCCTGTCTGTGACGTCCTCAGACGTCCGACTGAGGCATTTCTTTTCAAGCCCTTTATGTGGTGTCTCTTAGACGCCCGACTGCGGCATGAGTTTTTTTTTGTTTACCTTTCGAGGCGTCGCTCCAGACACCCGATCGGTTTTCATTTATTTATTTACTTATCAGGTCGTGCATAAATATTATTATTATTGAATGAGCATCATTATTTTTGTTCAGGACGCATTCATGCATACATTTGTTATATCTTTTGTCCGAACTGTCTTGCGAGTACTTTCAAAGTACTCACCTGGCTTGTTGATTTGGCCAGATGTTGATGAAGGCGATCTCATGGATGAAGAGTTCGATAGCGAGTTCGACGCCTAGAGGAGTCCCAGTCGGTCCCGTGCGATTCTGTTTTGGTCACTGTATCATCTCCGCTTCCGCCACCCCAGAATAAATTCATCGAGCCTCACCTCGACGCTAGATGAGCTGCCAGTTAGGAGTCAAGTTATCCACCACCACTCTTTACCTCGAGCTAGTAGCATGCCACCACACCCCTGTGTAATAACCGCCCCTATGTAAGATATTGGCGAGTTTGTAATAATTTGTTGAGCAGCCTCAACTCAACCCTGTAATATATTTTATGCTACTGGTCCTCGGTTCATCAAGTATTTGTCTACCAGTGAGGATGACTTTTCCTATACTGGGATCTAAAGATCGATTTTCTCAATAATTATTTTATTGAAAAAACCGGTCGTGACAGACTTGGTAACCAGAGCCAGGCTGACTGTAGGAAGCCACTAGGTGCAATCGCTAATTGGTTATTAGCATGATAGAGTTTATTCATGTTTTTACAAATGTAGTCATTTTTCTGACAGTCAGCATAAAATTTATGATCTGATCGCTCAGAATTTTTGCCTACTTTTGTAGATGGCCGGCAACGACTGCGAGTCTCAAATGTTCGCCAACGTGCCTGAGGGGTTCGTCAAACTCCTCTCCTTCATCGTTCAGGTAGCGATGGGGCCATCCGTGCGCCCAGTCTTCACACTTTATCCACACAAGATCAACGACAGTCTGACCATGCACCAAGCCGCGGTGCAATTCAGGGGAGGGCGTGCTGAGTTACGCCGCTTCCGATTCTTGGGGAGAGCCATGCCTACTGAGAGGCATGCTATGCAGATGGCAGCCCGCGAGGCGATAGCTCGTCTTCGGGATGTCCTTCCTGCAATGAAGACCCGTCGCTACCACTACCTTCCATGCCACGTGCCATACACCTGTCACTACTCTTTATCTTGCCCCAGAGGAGAGCGAGACGAGGCCTTTGAGATGCTTGTCGAGTACCTCCGAGCCCTGGAGGCAGCCTTCGACAGCATGGTGGACGACCTCGTAGCTGCCCGCATGGACTCAGTCCATGGCTGTGCTGCTAACAGGAGGGAACTCCTACACACCGCTCCACCGCTGACTTTTATCTCGTCCTCAGCTTCTCATTCACCTACCATCCTCGCCACTGCACATCGTTTGCCTACCACTGAGGAATTTAACCAAGCTATTGCACCCACTCCCGTTCGCGCTGCACCACTTTTTGCACCCACTCCCATACGTGCTACTCCACCTATTCCGCCCACTCTTATTCAAGTTACTCCGCCCATGGCACCTGCTCCATCAGCTCAGCGCAGCGTTCCTCGTCTGGAACCTATTAGCAAGGAGGAAGTTGATTCCCCAGCGTCACTGCGTCTCACCCTCGGCAGGCCAAGGGAGATCCTCACCATCTCCGACTGAGTACGCGTAGACGCCATGCGATGTACCGACTTGTGTAATATGTTTATATGTACATAGGTTGTGAGAAGTAGCCTGTTTGCGCATCATGTAGGATCTGGAGAAGTGCACTAGTTTAAATAACATGTCAGGATTATGTACGCATATCCTGAGTGATGTAATGTATAATTATGCTTGCGTGTAAGATATGTAGTAGTCCTTCTCCGCACGCAACCGTGTATTTTCAGATAATATCCTGGAGTTTTAAAATTTTCTTTATGTGTGATTTTATTGACTTTTTGCGACTCTCTTTCTTGTCTTACGAGTTTCACAAAATATATCCCCAGAGTGAAAGATGTCTCGTCCTTGGACGCGCTCCATGCCAAATCAGCCAGAGGAAAATTATGGCACACCGCAAAACCACAATTTCACTCAGGGACAGACAAGTCAACAGGACAGTGAAACAGCTTTTACACAAGTGTGTCGTCTGTATGAATGGAGTCAGCAACAACACCAGGAAATGATGAACCAATTCATCAATATGGGAAGTAACCGTGGTCAGTATCAACAGCAATCCAAATTATCTGAGCTACAGAAGACGCATCCTCCAACATTCTCTCACACTGACAAGCCTCTTGAGGCCGACGACTGGCTCCGAGACATGGAGAGGAAATTAATTATTGCACAGTGTTCAGACCGTAAAAAAGTATTGTATGCACCTCATTATCTCACCGGAGCAGCTGCATCGTGGTGGGAAAACTTCCTGCACATGCACCCCAACGAAAATGAAATAACCTGGGAGGATTTCAAAGAAGGTTTTCGTGGGGCACACATTCCTAAGAGTGTTATGAAAATCAAGAAGAGAGAATTTGATGACCTCAAGCAAAGGACCATGACAGTGTCAGAATACAACAACCAATTTACTCTGCTGTCTCGCTACGCCAATGAAGAGCGCATGACTGAGAGCAAGAAGATGGAAAATTCTTGGAAGGCCTGGCACCCGCCCTTAAATGCCAGCTAGTTGTGCATACCTTCCCAGATTTTAAAACACTGGTGGATAAGGCCATTACTCTAGAAAATGAGCGACGTAGCCTGGAAGATTTCCGCAAACGCAAAAGGGACCAGACTACTTTTGCTCGCAACCCCAGAAGCAAGACGGAATTTCAGAAAGGTGGAATACACAAAACCCCGACAGATAATTCACGCCCAATCAAGAATTTCCATGCAAGAGACAGTGAGTTTACCTATCGCCCAGGCGTTACTTGTTACACTTGTGGAGAAGAAGGGCACTATGCCAAGCAGTGCCCCAAGCCAAGGAACTCAACCCCGAAGCCCAATCATGGTGGCAATAACTCAGCGCCAAAGCGAAGCAATTTCAATCCCAATAACAACCACTGAAAAGGTCACCTGAACCACGTGACCTGAGAGGAAGCACAGAACGCCCCAGATATCGTACTCGGTACGTACCCCGTCAACACAATACATGCCATGGTTTTGTTTGATTCTGGAGCTTCTCACTCATTCATTTCGAAGAGTTTTGCTTTGCAAAATAATTTTTCGATGCTTCCCTTGGAAAAATCAATGATCATCAAGTCCCCTGGAATTAAGCAAGTGACCCAGAGTTACTGTCAAGGTGTGGTTATTGAATTTGAAGGATTGAAGTTTTTCGCCAACCTTATTGTATTGGAAAGCAAAGGACTGGATGTCATCCTAGGGATGGATTGGTTAACCACCAACAAAGGTTTTATTGACTGCTTCAACCGGACCGTGATTCTCACACACCATCATGGAAATACAATAAAAGTTTCAGCCAAAGAGAGACAAATACCTCGGCAACCGAGATTAAACAAGGTGGACGTTTCTGAGCTGGACAAGGTTCCAGTAGTGTGTGAGTTTCCAGACGTATTCCCAGAAGAACTACCAGGCATGCCACCAGACAGAGAGATAGCATTCAGCATTGAGCTAGCACCCGGAACCGCTCCAATTTACAAGAAACCATACAGAATGGCACCATCCGAATTGGTAGAGTTGAAGAAGCAAATAAAAGAATTATTGGAGAAAGGATACATATGAGCCAGCTCCTCACCTTGGGGTTCTCCAATTTTATTTGCCAAGAAGAAGGATGGAACACTGAGGTTGTGTATTGACTATCGGGCTCTTAAGATGGTCACAATCAAGAACAAATACCCAATGCCCCGAATAAATGATTTATTTGATCAGCTCGCACAGGCCAAAGTCTTCTCAAAAATTGACTTGCGATCAGGATACCACCAATTAAAAGTGCGAACAGAAGATATTCCCAAGACAGCCTTCACTTCCAGATATGGGCTGTATGAGTTCACAGTGATGCCATTCGGGCTAACCAATGCCCCCGCATATTTTGTTCACCTTATGAACAAAGTATTTATGAAGTATATGGACAAGTTTGTTGTGGTATTCATCGATGACATTCTGATATACTCCAAAACACCAGAAGAGCACGCCGAGCATCTCAGGATTGTACTAGGAGAACTCAGGAAACATCAACTGTACGCCAAATTCAGCAAATGTGAATTTTGGCTAAGACAGGTGGGTTTTCTGGGCCACGTACTCACCCAAGAAGGTATTGCAGTAGACCCGGAAAAGGTCAAGGACGTACTTGGCTAGAAACCACCAGCTAGCGTAACGGACGTACGGAGTTTCTTGGGAATGGCAGGCTATTATCGGAGATTTATTGAAGGATTCTCCACCATGGCAAAGCCAATGACGCAGTTACTCAAGAAAGCCAAGAAGTTTGAATGGACGGAAGCATGTGAGAAAAGCTTCCAAGAGCTAAAAAGCAAATTAACAATGGCACCAGTATTAATTGTACCAGACATACACAAGAATTTTGAGGTATTTTGTGACGCATCCCGGAAAGGCCTCGGATGCGTATTAATGCAAGAAGGCAAGGTAGTCGCGTATGTCTCCAGACAACTTCGCAAGCATGAGGAGAATTATCCCACTCATGACTTAGAATTGGCAGCAGTCATCCATGCACTCAAGGAATGGAGACACTTCCTACTTGGAAATCGTTGTGAGATATACACAGACCATAAGAGTCTTAAGTATATTTTCACACAGACGGAACTTAATTTACGGCAATGACGCTGGTTGGAGTTGGTGAAGGATTATGATGTTGGGATCCACTATCATCCCGGAAAAGCAAATGTTGTGGCAGATGCCCTTAGTCGGAATCCCAGCACGGACGACGACAGTGTACCAAAGTTAAGGCCAGAATTTCAACAGGAATTTGCCAGACTCAATTTAATAATGGTTACCGAAGGCAGTGTGTCAAACCTGGAATTACAGCCTACTCTGATGGAAAAGATCAAGGAGGCTCAGCACGGACACCCCAGCATTGATGGCATAAAAAGGAAAGTGAGTTTGGGCAAAGCCTCAGAATTCAACATAGATGAGCAAGGAATATTGTGGTACGGAGAGAGACTATGCGTACCAAATATCAAGGACCTCAAACAAACAGATTCTGGCTGAAAGTCACACAGCTCCGTATTCAATCCACCCTGGAGGAACAAAAATGTACAAAGGCCTTCAGGAAAAATTTTGGTGGCACGGTATGAAGAGAGATATAGCCACGTTCATTGCATGCTGTGACTCTTGTCAACGTATCAAGGCCGAGCACCAAAAACCAGCCGGGCTATTACAACCAAACAAGATACCCAAGTGGAAGTGGGACGAGATTGGAATGGACTTTATCGTTGGACTGCCATGGTCACGACACAGAAACAATACCATATGGGTCATAACCGACAGATTAACCAAAGTGGCACATTTTATTCCGGTGAAGACAACTTACACCACTCAGAGACTGGCCAGACTTTATCTTGCCCGTATCGTCTGCCTACATGGAGTCCCAAAGACTATCATCTCCGATAGAGGCACACAGTTCGTCTCTAGATTTTGGGATCACCTACAACAGGCACTGGGAACCCAACTATCTTTCAGTACCGCGTACCATCCCCAGACCGATGGGCAAACTGAACGCGTAAACCAAATCCTTGAAGACATGCTGAGGGCCTGTGTCCTCACCTACGGAACCAGTTGGGAAGAAAGTTTGCCATATGCAGAGTTCGCATACAACAACAGTTAAAAAGCCAGCTTGCAAATGGCACCCTCTGAAGCTCTTTATGGGAGAAGATGTCGTACCCCGCTAAATTGGTCAGAAACCGGAGACAGCCATATCTTCGGCCCAGATATGCTCAAGGAGGCCGAGGAGAAAGTTAAAACAATTAGAGATCGACTCAAAACAGCTCAGAGTCGGCAAAAGAGTTATTACGATCGAAAGCATCGGGAAATCAGTTTTGAACCCGGAGAATTGGTATACCTAAGAGTTTCTCCTATGAAGGGTCTGCAGCGATTCAGGATTAAGGGAAAGCTAGCACCAAGATTCATCGGACCATTTCATATAGTGGCCAGAAGAGGCATGGTAGCCTACCAGCTAGACCTACCCGGAGATTTATCCGGTATCCACAACGTGTTTCACATCTCGCAGTTGAGAAAGTACGTGAGCAACCCAGAGAAGCAAGTGTCACATGAAAATATTGATGTACAACCAGACCTCTCCTACCGGGAGCACCCAACAAAAATATTAGAAGAGTCTGAGAGGAGGACCCGACAGAAAACCATCAAGTTTTTCAGAGTTCAGTGGAGCAATCACACCGAGAATGAAGCAACTTGGGAGAGCGAGGATTTTCTTCGGACAGAGCACCCACACTTGTTTAAGGATCAGCTGAAATCTCGGGGACGAGATTTTTCCTAAGGGGGTAGGTGTTGTGACACTCCAAAATTTTTGTGGTTTTTGTTTTTAGAAAGAGCCTTGCTTGGTTTGAAGAAGGTCTTTCAAACCCTTCTTAAAAACCTCTCTTCTAAGTTTGCCCTCTAAAAATCTTTTCTTGGATCTAGTTTCTTCAAAAAGGTAACCTTTTAGTTTTGGGCTTTATTTGGTTTTGATCCCTCTTGATTTTACCATGCCTCCCATGGTAAAATTTTCCCAAAACCCCTCCTTCCACTTTGGATCAACCCAAACATTCTATCCAAACTAACAAAATCCATTTTTGGATTTTATTCCAATTATTTCTTTTCCCAAAATAATGTTGTCCTTTCTTTTGAGCCTAGGTGATTTGCAAAGCAAGTACCTTAATGCATTTGATTTTTGACCTCAACTCAACTCCTCTGGATAGTCCTTTGCACCCACAACCTAGAACCATCTTGATCCACTCTTCTTCTTTTCAAATATTTCAAAATTCACCCTCTGCAAGTTTGGACCAGATTTGCCAAATTTGGTGAAATTCATATCTACACTTCTCCAAAAATTCCACCAAAATTCAGGCAACCCCTAGCTGCAATGAGAGACCACTCCACCAAAAACCAGCTCAAGGAAAAATCCGTACATGCCAGAATCATTCTGTCGAACACTTGGCATGCACTGTTACTGTTCATATTCAGTAAATTCAGAGATTCAGTGTCGTTTCTCTGTCAGTAGTTTCAGTCACATGTAAACTGTGCATTTGGCTCGTTGCTCATAGCCCCTCCCTCTTGTTCGGAGCACCACACGAGCGCTTGGCGCGTTCCTGGCGTCGGTGGCGCTATGGCCCGCCTACGCCGGCGTGTCTTGCGGCGGCAGAACCACTGTAACGGCCGACATGGGGCAACCCTGCGACATAACGCCGTTCGACGCCGCCCAATCCTCCTGAGAGCTCCGCGTGGCCACCTCCTTGCCAGCGCACACATGCAGCACCGTCACCGTGGCCTGGCATGCGCAGAGCGCGTTCTCTGCTGCCGACGTGTCGTGTGGCCGTTCCGTCGAGGACAGGCCGTAATCCTTCGTCCCTTGCTGAGTTGGACACTGGGATGGCACCAGTGCTTCACCTAGATGATGCTCAAGCCCCTAAGCCGACCGTTCACCAACAGCGCCGCCCTAATCACCCGCCGGACTTATCCGTTCACGGCAACCGCCTCAGGCCGGCTA
>NC_041391.1:95080442-95082328 GCF_002162155.2 Triticum dicoccoides | reverse complement strand
TGCTCTCGCCCCTGCACAACTCCACCACCTCACCAGACCCCGCCTAGCCACTGGAAGAGCCTCGAGGGGCCCTTCTTCCTCAACTCCGGCCACCTCCATCTGCCTCGGGCTCCGGCAATGTTCTCTTCGGTGAGAACTCCTCCGCCGCCCTACTCTTGCCCGTAGCTTCGTACCACCACCAGGAGGCTAACCCCCACTTCAATTTGACCCCGCAGCTCTCTCTGGCAAGACCCACGACCACCCGAACCACCGTCCACCGGAGCAAGGGCCGCCGTCAATGTGGTGCTCGCCGGCGACCTCTACCTCCACCCACAGACGCGGAAGGACGTGCTGATCACGAAGGTACCGTCCGATCCCCCTGCCTCGCCGTGGATCGCCGCCGGCGACCACCGCATCTCTCGGGCGCCGTCGCGCCCTGTTTCCTTCATTTGAAAATTTAAACCTGACAGGTGGATCCCGCCTGTCAGCCTCTCAGTCGTTTCTTTTAAACGAACTATTTTCTGGACTTTTCTGCAGAACCCCCTGGAAGTTTTCTGTTTCATTACAGATGGGTCCTTGGACCAAAACTCTTATAAGTTTTAAAAAGAAAATGGTTTTTGATTGATTCTTTTCTGTCATCTTTCTTTTTCTGTCTAGTTTTTTGTCATATTTATTTGAAAAATATTTGGAACACTTTCTTGTACACTCACGGTATTTACTTTACGTGCGTATTTTTTTATACCATAGATACCGGAGGAGGTGACGGAGCTGCGAACTTCACCCAGTTAGGCTCCGACTACTCCAAACCAGGCAAGCATGTTTGAACTCTTGATATGATGAGTGGTTGTTGCATGTTTGCATTTTTGTATAGTCATGGCATGTTTATGAACATTTCTTTGAATGTTATATTTCATGCACATAAGTGGAAAGTAAGTTTCGGAAAGCATTATGTTGTTGGATACATATTTGCATGGCCATGTGATGGCATGAGGATGGGTAAGATGGCAGTGTTGTGACATTCCAGTCTTATGCCAGATTATCTGACTTCCGTGTCATCGTGAAACAAATCACATTCCCATTCATTTCCTTCCTGTACTGTCACATGTTTTCCGAAAGGAATATGGCTTAGTAAGTTGCAAATCGTTTTCCTGGTACACACCAAATAGAGAGGCCGGCATCAGGGTTCCATGGCCCTGGATTAAAGCCCGTCATCCGGTCAGGGGGCATGGGTGTTTCCGGTTGGGACCGAGAGGCGGCACCCCTTAGAGCGCGCGTATAGAAATTTGATCCCATGCTATTCGAGGTTGTGACCTCCCCGTCTCAAAGTTTTTCTTGAACGTTGTCTAGGGTGATTCCTGGCATCGTGAGGTGGAATGGGTGTGTACTGGTTAAATGTGTTTCTACCGAAATACCATAAACAGAACTAGTCCATTCGTGACTACGGAAATCCGTTGGCTATGGTCAGTCAATACCAACTCTGCAGAGTCACAAATCTTTCAATCCTCTTGTACATGTTCAAGTACTATATTCATCTTATCTTGTCAGGTATCAGCCTCAGTGACAAAACTCCGGTGGAATACATGTGTGATAAATCCGGTTAAAGGATTATTCTTGTGGATGGACTAATCTTGTTATTCACATTTGTTACAAGCCCTGTCTGTGATGTCGCTCAGACGTCCGACGGTGGCATACTTGTTATTTACATTCATTACAAGCCCTGTCTGTGATGTCGCTCAGACGTCCGACGGTGGCATACTTGTATTTACATTTATTGTAAGCCCTGTCTGTGATGTCGCTCAGACGTCTGACGGTGGCATACTTGTATTTACATTTATTGTAAGCCCTGTCTGCGATGTCGCTCAGACGTCCGACTGTGGCATTTCTTGTAAAGCCCTTTATGTGATGTC
>NC_041391.1:95069672-95080017 GCF_002162155.2 Triticum dicoccoides | reverse complement strand
TGACGTCGCTCAGACGTCCGACTGAGGCATTTCTTTTCAAGCCCTTTATGTGGTGTCGCTTAGACGCCCGACTGCGGCATGAGTTTTTTTTTTGTTTACCTTTCGAGGCGTCGCTCCAGACACCCGATCGGTTTTCATTTATTTATTTACTTATCAGGTCATGCATAAATATTATTATTATTGAATGAGCATCATTATTTTTGTTCAGGACGCATTCATGCATACATTTGTTATATCTTTTGTTCGAACTATCTTGCGAGTACTTTCAAAGTACTCACCTGGCTTGTTGATTTGGCCAGATGTTGATGAAGGCGATCTCATAGATGAAGAGTTCGATAGCGAGTTCGACGCCTAAAGGAGTCCCAGTCAGTCCCGTGCGATTCTGTTTTGGTCACTGTATCATCTCCGCTTCCGCCACCCCAGAATAAATTCATCGAGCCTCACCTCGACGCTCGATGAGCTGCCAGTTAGGAGTCAAGTTATCCACCACCACTCTTTACCTCGAGCTAGTAGCATGCCACCACACCCCTGTGTAATAACTGCCCTTATGTAAGATATTGGCGAGTTTGTAATAATTTGTTGAGTAGCCTCAACTCAACCCTGTAATATATTTTATGCTACTGGTCCTCGGTTCATCAAGTATTTGTCTACCATTGAGGATGACTTTTCCTATACTGGGATCTAAAGATCGATTTTCTCAATAATTATTTTATTGAAAAAACCGGTCGTGACATCCACCAAATAAACCAACTAGCATCAACTACAAGGAGTAATCAACACTACTAGCAACCTACTAGCACCAATCCCGGACTTGGAGACAAGAATTGGATACAAGAGATGAACTAGGGTTTGGAGATGAGATGGTGCTGGTGAAGATGTTGATGGAGATTGCCCTCTCCCAATGAGAGGAACGTTGGTGATGACGATGGTGATGATTTCCCCCTCCCGGAGGGAAGTGCCCCCAACAGTACAGCGCTGCCGGAGCCCTAGATTGGTTCCGCCAAGGTTCCGCCTCGTGGCGGCGGAGTCTCGTCCCGAAAGGTTGCCTTCTATTTTTTCCTCATCGAAAGACTTCATGTAGGAGAAGATGGGCGTCGGAGAGCCACCAGGGGGCCCACGAGGTAGGGGAGCGCGCCCCAGGGGGGGCACGCCCCCCACCCTCGTGAGCAGGGTGTGGGCCCCCTGGCCTTCATCTTTGGCGACGATTTTTCTTTATTTATTTTAAGATATTCCGTGGAGTTTCAGGACTTTTTGAGTTGCGTAGAATAGGCCTCCAATATTTGCTCCTTTTCCAGCCCAGAATTCCTGCTGTCGGCATTCTTCCTCTTCATGTAAACCTTGTAAAATAAGAGAGAATGGCCATAAATATTGTGACATAACGTGAAATAACAGCCCATAATGCAATAAATATTGATATAAAAGCATGATGCAAAATGGACGTATCAATGCCCCCAAGCTTAGACCTCGCTTGTCCTCAAGCGAAAAGCCGATAACAATAAATATGTCCTCATGTTTAGAGGTAGAGGCGTCGATAAAAATAAAATACGGGCATGAAGGCATCATGATTATTTCCATAACAGTAACATGTAGAGATTTTGTCGTATGATTACTTATGTTCAAGTGATGATCTTTTCACAAAGCAAAAAGTATGAATCAGAAACCTTATTGAGCACCAACAAATTATAACCTCAGTCATTGAAGCAATTGCAATTTATCATAACATCGGAAAGAGTCTATGTCAGAGCTTAAAAGCAAGTCCACATACTCAACTATCACTTAGTCCTTCATAATTGCTAACACTCACGCGATACTTGTGGTTACGGAGTTTTAATCGGACACAGAGAAAGATAGGGGCTTATAGTTTTGCCCCAGAACCTTTTACCTCAAGGGTAATGTCAACAATAATAATTCATGCTCCACTATATCCAATTAGATATATATATATATCATGTTCTTTCCAACATGCTGAGCTTGCCAAAGGATAAAATGAAAAAGGAAAGGTGAAGATCACCGTGACTCTTGCATAAGGTAGAGGATAATAATAAAAGATAGGCCCTTCGCAGAGGGAAGCAGAGGTTGTCATGCGCGTTTAGGGTTGATGCACAAAATCTTAATGCAAAAGAATGTCACTTTATATTGCCCCTTGTATGTGGACCTTTATTATGCAGTCTGTCACTTTTATTACGTCCACAACAAGTTCGTACAAAGCTTATTTTCTCCGCACTAATAAGTCATGCATATTTAGAGAGCATTTTTATTGCTTGCACCGATGACAACTTACTTGAAGGATCTTACTCAATCTATAGGTAGATATGGTGGACTCTCATGGCAAAACTGGTTTAAGGGTATTTGGAAGCACAAGTAGTATTTCTACTTGGTGCTGAGAATTGGCTAGCATGAGGGGGAAAGGCAAGCTCAACACGTTAGAGGATCCATGACAACATACTTTATCTCAGATATAAGAAAACATAACTCATCATATTGTCTTCCTTGTCCAACCTCAACTCTTTAGCATGTCATATTTTAATGAGTGCTCCCAATCATAAAAGATGTCAATGATAATATATCTATATGTGAAACCTCTCTTTCCTTATTACTTCCTATTAATTGCAATGATGACCAAAGCTATATTTGCCAACTCCCAACAACTTTTAATCATCATACTCTCTCTATGTGAAGTCATTACTTTCAATAAGATCAATATGGACTCTTTGATTCTTTTTATTCTTTTCTTCTATTCACCCAAGATCATGGCAAAATAATCAAGCCCTTGACTCAACACTAATCTTTATTATATAGCTCACGGACTCGATTACAAAGAAGGATCGTAAAGCAAAACTCAAAACTAGATCATGCCATGACTTTATTCTACTAAATCAAGATACTACTAATAGGATCGAACTAAGAAAAAACAGTAAAGATAGGAGTTGTTATGGTGATACGATACCAGGGCACCTCCCCCAAGCTTGGCAGTTGCCAAGGGGAGTGCCCATACCCATGTGATTATATCCTCGGAGGTGATGGAGGTGGTGATGATGACGGTGGATAATCGCACATTGAGCGTAAAAGTTCCTCCAACTTGCGGATAATGCCCTTGAGCCCAGCAATATGATCCTTCAACAAAATATTCTCCTCTATGAGATACTTGTTCTGTATGCGGGCTAACTCAATCATCTTGAAAGCTTCAATCTCTGTTGGAGTGAAAAGGTTAGGTAAAGGTTGAGGGGTGTCTTCTTCTTTCACCACCGGAGCTTGAGCATCAATGGCCTTCTTGATCTCTTCTATTTCTTCTCTTTTCAACTCTATCTTCAAAAGCCAAGCATCCTTTTCTTCATTGTTGGAGGAGGGAGAAATCATGGTGCTCTAAGTCTGCAACAGAAATAGTTCGAAACGAAAACAGAGGATAATTGCGTGATACGAGAGTCAAAACCTTCGGGAGTATATATAATGAATTTTTACCGACCAAAATACGTATCGTGCAAGAAAACGGAGTCCGGAGAGCACACGAGGTGCTCACGAGGTGGGGGAACGCGCCCAGGGGGGTAGGGCGCGCCCTCCACCCTCGTGGAGGCCTCGTGTCCTTCCCGGACTGCCACTTATTTTTCTATTTTTCTAAATATTCCAAAGCGGAGAAATATTGCCTTAAAAAATGTTTTGGAGTCGGTTTACTTACCGTACCACATACATATTCCTTTTCGGAGTCTGAAGCGGGCTGGAAAGTGTCCCTTATGTATTCCTCCGGGGTTACGGTTTCAATAATATTGGTTTCAACATTTATAGGATTACCTGAGATATAGTGTTTGATCCTTTGACCGTTTACCACCTTCAGATTTGAGCCTTCGAAGTTGTTGATTTTTATGGCACCGGAACGATAGACCTCCTCGATAACGTAGGGACATTCCCATTTAGAGAGAAGTTTTCCTGCAAAAAATCTTAAACGAGAGTTGTATAGCAATGCATAATCACCTCCATTAAACTCACGCTTTTGTATCCTTTTGTCATGCCATCTTTTAACTTTTTCTTTAAACAACTTCGCATTTTCATAAGCTTGGGTTCTCCATTCATCAAGGGAGCTAATATCAAATAACCTCTTATCACCGGCAAGTTTGAAATCATAGTTGAGCTCTTTAATAGCCCAATATGCCTTATGTTCTAGTTCAAGGGGTAAGTGGCATGCTTTTCCATAAACCATTTTATACGGAGACATACCCATAGGATTCTTATATGCAGTTCTATAGGCCCATAATGCGTCGTCCAGTTTCTTGGACCAATTCTTTCTAGACCTATTGACAGTCTTTTGCAAAATTAATTTGAGCTCTCTATTTCTCAATTCTACTTGACCACTAGACTGCGGGTGATAAGGAGATGCAATCCTATGATTAACGGCATATTTAGCAAGCATTTTACGGAAAGCACCATGAATAAAATGTGAACCACCATCAGTCATAAGATATCTAGGGACTCCAAACCTCGGAAAAATTACTTCCTTTAGCATTTTAATAGAAGTGTTATGATCAGCACTACTAGTTGGAATAGCTTCTACCCACCTAGTAACGTAATCAACAGCAACTAAAATATGTGTGTATCCATTAGAGGCAGGAAAAGGTCCCATATAATCAAAGCCCCAAACATAAAATGGTTAAATAACAAGTGAATAATTCATAGGCATTTCTTGACGTCTACTAATATTACCAATTCTTTGACATTCATCGCAAGACAAAACAAACTTACGGGCATCCTTGAAGAGAGTAGGCCAATAAAAACCAGATTGCAATACCTTATGTGCAGTTCTATCTCCAGCATGGTGTCCTCCATAAGCTTCGGAGTGACACTTGCGTAGCATCTGTTCCTGTTCATGCTCAGGTACACAACGTCTAATGACACCATCTACTCCTTCTTTATAAAGATGTGGGTCATCCCAAAAGTAATGTCGCAAGTCATAGAAAAACTTTTTCTTTTGTTGGTATGTGAAGCTAGGTGGTATAAATTTAGCGACAATATAATTAGCATAATCAGCATACCATGGAGTGCTACGAGAAGTGCTTATGACATTTAATTGCTCATCGGGGAAGCTATCATCAATAGGTAGTGGGTCATCAAGAACATTCTCTAACCTAGATAAGTTGTCTGCAATGAGGTTCTCAGCTCCCTTTCTATCAACAATATGCAAATAAAATTCTTGTAGCAAGAGAACCCATCTAATGAGTCTAGGTTTTGCATCCTTATTTTCCATAAGATATTTAATAGCAGCATGATCAGTGTGAATAGTTACTTTAGAATCAACAATATAGGGTCTGTATTTATCACAAGCAAATACAACTGCTAAAAGTTCCTTTTCGGTAGTAGCATAATTTCTTTGAGCATTGTCTAGAGTCTTACTAGCATAATGGATAACATTTAATTTCTTATCAACTCTTTGCCCTAGAACAACACCTACAGCATAATCACTAGCATCACACATAACATCAAAGGGTAAATTCCAATCAGGTGGCTGAACAATAGGTGTAGAGACTAATGCTTTCTTAAGTACTTCAAATGCTTCTAGACAATCATCATCAAAGACAAATGGTACATCTTTTTGTAATAAATTAGTCAGAGGCCGAGAAATTTTTGAGAAGTCCTTATGAACCTCCTATAAAATCCGGCGTGACCAAGGAAACTTCTTATACCTTTGATGTCCTTGGGACATGGCATCTTTTCAATAGCATCAACCTTGGATTTATCAACTTCAATACCTCTTTCAGAAACTTTGTGCCCCAAGACAATACCTTCATTAGCCATAAAGTGGCAGTTTTCCCAATTCAAGACAAGATTCGTTTCTTCACATCTCTATAAAACTCGAGCAAGATTGCTCAAGCAATCATCAAAAGAGGAACCATAGACGGAAAAATCGTCCATAAAAACCTCACAAATTTTTTCACAAAAGTCAGAGAATATAGCCATCATGCATCTTTGAAAGGTAGCAGGTGCATTACATAAACAAAAAGGCATACGTCTATAAGCAAAAGTACAAAAAGGGCATGTAAAAGTAGTCTTTGATTGATCTTTAGCCAACACAGGTATTTGAGAGAAACCAGAATAACCATCTAGAAAGCAATAATGTGTATGTTTGCATAATCGTTCTAGCATTTGATCAATAAAAGGTAAGGGGTAATGATCCTTCTTAGTAGCTTTATTTAATTTGCGGAAATCAATTACTTTCCTATAACCTGTGATAATTCTTTGCGGGATCAATTCATCTTTATCATTAGGGACAATAGTAATACCTCCCTTCTTAGGGACACAATGGACATGACTTACCCACTGACTATCAGCAACGGGATAAATTATACCTGCCTCCAGAAGCTTGAGTATTTCTTTTCTTACCACTTCTTTCATTTTAGGATTCAAACGTCGTTGAGGATCACAAACTGGTTTGGCATCCGCTTCCAAATTTATTTTATGTTGACATAGAGTGGGACTAATGCCCTTAAGATCATCAAGTGTATATCCAATAGCGGCACAGTGCTTCTTCAGAGTTTTCAATAATCTTTCTTCTTCATGCTCTGAAAGGTTAGCACTAATAATAACAGGATATATTTTCTTTTCATCAAGATAAGCATATTTAAGATTATCAGGCAACGGTTTAAGCTCAAACACGGGATCACCCTTGGGTGGAGGAGGATCCCTTAGAATTTCAACAGGCAAATTGTGTTGCAGAATAGGTTCCTGTTTAAAGAATACCTCATCTATTCCCCTTCTTTCATTCATGAACATATCATTTTCATGGTCTAGCAAATATTGTTCTAAAGGATCACTAGGAGGTATGGCAATAGAAGCAAGACCAATAATTTAGAGAAATTAAACTCATGAACCATATCATCCAAGCCAATAGTAACAACATTCTTTTTTGCAGTCTATCCTAGCATTGACAGTATTCAAGAAGTGTCTACCAAATATAATGGGACAAAAGCTATCTTGTGGAGAACCAAGAACAAGAAAATCACCGGGATATTTGGTTTTTCCCCACAAGACTTCAACATCTCTTACAATTCCCATTGCAGATATAGTATCTCTATTGGCAAGTTTAATTGTAACATCAATATCTTCTAACTCAGCAGGTGCAATATCATGCATAATTTCTCTGTATAAGTCAATGGGTATCACACTAGCACTAGCACCCATATCACATAAGCCATGATAACAATGATCTCCTATTTTAACAGAAATAACAGGCACTCCTACCACAGGTCTATGGTTATCTCTATCACAAGGTTTAGCAATTCTAGCAGTTTCACCCTGGAATTGAATAACATGCCCATCGATATTATCAGACAAGAGATCTTTAACAATAGCAATACTGGGTTCTACTTTGACTTGCTCAGGAGGTGTATAAGTTCTAATATTTCTTTTACGAACAACAGTTGAAGCTTTAGCATGATCCTTCATTCTAACAGGGAAAGGCGGTTTCTCAACATAAGAAGTGGGAACAATAGGATCATTATAAGTGATAGTCTTTTCTTCAGATTTAATAGGTGCAGCTACTTGTACTTCTATGGGAGGATGATATTTAAACCACTTCTCCTTGGGGAGATCAACATAAGTAGCAAAGGATTCACAGAAAGAAGCTACTATCTCAGAGTCAAGTCCATATTTAGTGCTAAACTTACGGAAAATATCAGTATCCATAAAAGATTTAACACAATCAAACTTAGGTGTCATACCTGACTCCTTACCTTCGTCAAGGTCCCAATCTTCAGAGTTGCGTTTAATTCTATCCAATAAATTCCATTTAAATTCGATAGTCTTCATCATAAAAGAGCCAGCACAAGAACTATCGAGCATGGTGCGATTGTTTTCAGAAAGCCGAGCATAAAAACTTTTCATAATTACTTCTCTCGAGAGCTCATGATTGGGGCATGAATATAACATTGATTTAAGCCTCCCCCAAGCTCGAGCGATGCTTTCTCCTTCGCGAGGCCAAAAATTATATATATAATTGCGATCACGATGAATAAGATGCATAGGGTAATACTTTTGATGAAATTCCAATTTCAATCTTTTATAGTTCCATGATCTCATATCATCACATAGCTTGTACCATGTCAATGCGTATCCCTTCGAAGATAAAGGGAAGGCCTTCTTCTTAACAACATCATCGGGTATACCCGCAAGCTTAAATAGTCCACAAACGTCATCCACATAGCGTAGATGTTCATCAGGATGCCTTGTTCCATCTCCTGTAAAAGTGTTAGCTAGCAGTTTTTCCATCATACCCAAAGGAATCTCAAAAGGAGTCTCATTTTCAATAGGTTCAGTAGGTTGAGTAGGTTGAGGAGCAACTCTTTGCTCTACTGGACAGGGTGAAGATACCCCGAACAAGCCCCTGAGAGAATTACTTTCCATAGTAACAAGTGACAGAAAATTTCAGCACACTAAATAAATTTTTCCTTACCAAATTCCACCTGCCAAAGTCGCTTCACTCCCTGGCAACGGCGCCAGAAAAGAGTCTTGATGACCCACAAGTATACAGGATCTATTGTAGTCCTTTCGATAAGTAAGAGTGTCGAACCCAACGAGGAGCAAAAGGAAATGATAAGCGGTTTTCAGCAAGGTATTCTCTGCAAGTACTGAAATAAGTGGTAATAGATAGTTTTGTGATAAGATAAATTCTAACGAGCAACAAGTGACAAAAGTAAATAAAGTGCAGCAAGGTGGCCCAATCCTTTTTGTAGCAAAGGACAAGCCTGGACAAACTCTTATAATAGGAAAAGCACTCCCGAGGACACATGGGAATATCGTCAAGCTAGTTTTCATCATGCTCATATGATTCGCGTTCGGTACTTTGATAATTTGATACGTGGGTGGACCGGTGCTTGGGTACTGCCCTTACTTGGACAAGCATCCCACTTATGATTAACCTCTATTGCAAGCATCCGCAACTACAACAAAAGTATTAAGGTAAACCTAACCATAGCATGAAACATATGGATCCAAATCAGCCCCTTACGAAGCAACGCATAAACTAGGGTTTAAGCTTTTGTCACTCTAGCAACCCATCATCTACTTATTACTTCCCAATGCCTTCCTCTAGGCCCAAATAATTGTGAAGTGTTATGTAATCGATGTTCACATAACACCACTAGAGGCTAGACAACATACATCTCATCAAAATATCGAACGAATACCAAATTCACATGACTACTAATAGCAAGACTTCTCCCTTGTCCTCAGGAACAAATGTAACTACTCACAAAGCATATTCATGTTGATAATTAGAGGGGTAATAATGTGCATAAAGGATCTAAACATATGATCTTCCACCAAATAAACCAACTAGCATCAACTACAAGGAGTAATCAACACTACTAGCAACCTACTAGCACCAATCCCGGACTTGGAGACAAGAATTGGATACAAGAGATTAACTAGGGTTTGGAGATGAGATGGTGCTAGTGAAGATGTTGATGGAGATTGCCCTCTCCCGATGAGAGGAGCATTGGTGATGATGATGGTGATGATTTCCCCATCCCGAAGGGAAGTGTCCCTGGCAGAACAGCTCTGCCGGAGCCCTAGATTGGTTCCGCCAAGGTTCCGCCTCGTGGCGGCGGAGTCTCGTCCCGAAAGGTTGCCTTCTATTTTTTCCTCATCGAAAGACTTCATATAGGAGAAGATGGGTGTCGGAGAGCCACCAGGGGGCCCACGAGGTAGGGGGCGCACCCCCCACCATCGTGAGCAGGGTGTGGGCCCCCTGGCCTTCATCTTTGGCGATGATTTTTCTTTATTTATTTTAAGATATTCTGTGGAGTTTCAGGACTTTTGGAGTTGCGCAGAATAGGCCTCCAATATTTGCTCCTGTTCCAGCCCAGAATTCCAGCTGCCGGCATTCTCCCTCTTCATGTAAACCTTGTAAAATAAGAGAGAATAGCCATAAGTATTGTGACATAACGTGAAATAACAGCCCATACTGCAATAAATATTGATATAAAAGCATGATGCAAAATGGACGTATCAGTTAGCTAGCAGTTTTTCCATCATACCCGAAGGAATTTCAAAAGGAGTTTCATTTTCAATAGGTTCAGTAGGTTGAGGAGCAACTCTTTGCTCTACTGGACGAGGTGAAGATACCCCGAACAAGCCCCTCAGAGAATTACTTTCCATAGTAACAAGTGACAGAAAATTTCAGCACACTATATAAATTTTCCTTTACCAAAGGCGCTACACTCCCGGCAACGGCGCCAGAAAAGAGTCTTGATGACCCACAAGTATAGGGGATCTATCGTAGTCCTTTCGATAAGTAAGAGTGTCGAACCCAACGAGGAGCAGAAGGAAATGATAAGCGGTTTTCAACAAGGTATTCTCTGCA
>NC_041391.1:95061837-95067072 GCF_002162155.2 Triticum dicoccoides | reverse complement strand
TTATTGTAAGCCCTGTCTGCGATGTCGCTCAGACGTCCGACTGTGGCATTTCTTGTAAAGCCCTTTATGTGATGTCGCTCAAACGTCCGACTGTGGCATTTCTTTTCAAGCCCTGTCTGTGATGTCGCTCAGACGTCTGACTGTGGCATTTCTTTTCAAGCCCTATCTATGACGTCGCTCAGACGTCCGACTGAGGCATTTCTTTTCAAGCCCTTTATGTGGTGTCGCTTAGACGCCCGACTGCGGCATGAGTTTTTTTTTTGTTTACCTTTCGAGGCGTCGCTCCAGACACCCGATCGGTTTTCATTTATTTATTTACTTATCAGGTCATGCATAAATATTATTATTATTGAATGAGCATCATTATTTTTGTTCAGGACGCATTCATGCATACATTTGTTATATCTTTTGTTCGAACTATCTTGCGAGTACTTTCAAAGTACTCACCTGGCTTGTTGATTTGGCCAGATGTTGATGAAGGCGATCTCATAGATGAAGAGTTCGATAGCGAGTTCGACGCCTAAAGGAGTCCCAGTCAGTCCCGTGCGATTCTGTTTTGGTCACTGTATCATCTCCGCTTCCGCCACCCCAGAATAAATTCATCGAGCCTCACCTCGACGCTCGATGAGCTG
Source organism: Triticum dicoccoides (assembly GCF_002162155.2). Lineage (NCBI taxonomy): Eukaryota > Viridiplantae > Streptophyta > Magnoliopsida > Poales > Poaceae > Triticum > Triticum dicoccoides. The sequence goes on along the minus strand of NC_041391.1, from coordinate 95,066,440 downwards.
CCAGTTAGGAGTCAAGTTATCCACCACCACTCTTTACCTCGAGCTAGTAGCATGCCACCACACCCCTGTGTAATAACTGCCCTTATGTAAGATATTGGCGAGTTTGTAATAATTTGTTGAGTAGCCTCAACTCAACCCTGTAATATATTTTATGCTACTGGTCCTCGGTTCATCAAGTATTTGTCTACCATTGAGGATGACTTTTCCTATACTGGGATCTAAAGATCGATTTTCTCAATAATTATTTTATTGAAAAAACCGGTCATGACATCCACCAAATAAACCAACTAGCATCAACTACAAGGAGTAATCAACACTACTAGCAACCTACTAGCACCAATCCCGGACTTGGAGACAAGAATTGGATACAAGAGATGAACTAGGGTTTGGAGATGAGATGGTGCTGGTGAAGATGTTGATGGAGATTGCCCTCTCCCAATGAGAGGAACGTTGGTGATGACGATGGTGATGATTTCCCCCTCCCGGAGGGAAGTGCCCCCAACAGTACAGCGCTGCCGGAGCCCTAGATTGGTTCCGCCAAGGTTCCGCCTCGTGGCGGCGGAGTCTCGTCCCGAAAGGTTGCCTTCTATTTTTTCCTCATCGAAAGACTTCATGTAGGAGAAGATGGGCGTCGGAGAGCCACCAGGGGGCCCACGAGGTAGGGGAGCGCGCCCCAGGGGGGGCACGCCCCCCACCCTCGTGAGCAGGGTGTGGGCCCCCTGGCCTTCATCTTTGGCGACGATTTTTCTTTATTTATTTTAAGATATTCCGTGGAGTTTCAGGACTTTTTGAGTTGCGTAGAATAGGCCTCCAATATTTGCTCCTTTTCCAGCCCAGAATTCCTGCTGTCGGCATTCTTCCTCTTCATGTAAACCTTGTAAAATAAGAGAGAATAGCCATAAATATTGTGACATAACGTGAAATAACAGCCCATAATGCAATAAATATTGATATAAAAGCATGATGCAAAATGGACGTATCAATGCCCCCAAGCTTAGACCTCGCTTGTCCTCAAGCGAAAAGCCGATAACAATAAATATGTCCTCATGTTTAGAGGTAGAGGCGTCGATAAAAATAAAATACGGGCATGAAGGCATCATGATTATTTCCATAATAGTAACATGTAGAGATTTTGTCGTATGATTACTTATGTTCAAGTGATGATCTTTTCACAAAGCAAAAAGTATGAATCAGAAACCTTATTGAGCACCAACAAATTATAACCTCAGTCATTGAAGCAATTGCAATTTATCATAACATCAGAAAGAGTCTATGTCAGAGCTTAAAAGCAAGTCCACATACTCAACTATCACTTAGTCCTTCATAATTGCTAACACTCACGCGATACTTGTGGTTACGGAGTTTTAATCGGACACAGAGAAAGATAGGGGCTTATAGTTTTGCCCCAGAACCTTTTACCTCAAGGGTAATGTCAACAATAATAATTCATGCTCCACTATATCCAATTAGATATATATATATATCATGTTCTTTCCAACATGCTGAGCTTGCCAAAGGATAAAATGAAAAAGGAAAGGTGAAGATCACCGTGACTCTTGCATAAGGTAGAGGATAATAATAAAAGATAGGCCCTTCGCAGAGGGAAGCAGAGGTTGTCATGCGCGTTTAGGGTTGATGCACAAAATCTTAATGCAAAAGAATGTCACTTTATATTGCCCCTTGTATGTGGACCTTTATTATGCAGTCTGTCACTTTTATTACGTCCACAACAAGTTCGTACAAAGCTTATTTTCTCCGCACTAATAAGTCATGCATATTTAGAGAGCATTTTTTATTGCTTGCACCGATGACAACTTACTTGAAGGATCTTACTCAATCTATAGGTAGATATGGTGGACTCTCATGGCAAAACTGGTTTAAGGGTATTTGGAAGCACAAGTAGTATTTCTACTTGGTGCTGAGAATTGGCTAGCATGAGGGGGAAAGGCAAGCTCAACACGTTAGAGGATCCATGACAACATACTTTATCTCAGATATAAGAAAACATAACTCATCATATTGTCTTCCTTGTCCAACCTCAACTCTTTAGCATGTCATATTTTAATGAGTGCTTCCAATCATAAAAGATGTCAATGATAATATATCTATATGTGAAACCTCTCTTTCCTTATTACTTCCTATTAATTGCAATGATGACCAAAGCTATATTTGCCAACTCCCAACAACTTTTAATCATCATACTCTCTCTATGTGAAGTCATTACTTTCAATAAGATCAATATGGACTCTTTGATTCTTTTTATTCTTTTCTTCTATTCACCCAAGATCATGGCAAAATAATCAAGCCCTTGACTCAACACTAATCTTTATTATATAGCTCACGGACTCGATTACAAAGAAGGATCGTAAAGCAAAACTCAAAACTAGATCATGCCATGACTTTATTCTACTAAATCAAGATACTACTAATAGGATCGAACTAAGAAAAAACAGTAAAGATAGGAGTTGTTATGGTGATACGATACCAGGGCACCTCCCCCAAGCTTGGCAGTTGCCAAGGGGAGTGCCCATACCCATGTGATTATATCCTCGGAGGTGATGGAGGTGGTGATGATGACGGTGGATAATCGCACATTGAGCGTAAAAGTTCCTCCAACTTGCGGATAATGCCCTTGAGCCCAGCAATATGATCCTTCAACAAAATATTCTCCTCTATGAGATACTTGTTCTGTATGCGGGCTAACTCAATCATCTTGAAAGCTTCAATCTCTGTTGGAGTGAAAAGGTTAGGTAAAGGTTGAGGGGTGTCTTCTTCTTTCACCACCGGAGCTTGAGCATCAATGGCCTTCTTGATCTCTTCTATTTCTTCTCTTTTCAACTCTATCTTCAAAAGCCAAGCATCCTTTTCTTCATTGTTGGAGGAGGGAGAAATCATGGTGCTCTAAGTCTGCAACAGAAATAGTTCGAAACGAAAACAGAGGATAATTGCGTGATACGAGAGTCAAAACCTTCGGGAGTATATATAATGAATTTTTACCGACCAAAATACGTATCGTGCAAGAAAACGGAGTCCGGAGAGCACACGAGGTGCTCACGAGGTGGGGGAACGCGCCCAGGGGGGTAGGGCGCGCCCTCCACCCTCGTGGAGGCCTCGTGTCCTTCCCGGACTGCCACTTATTTTTCTATTTTTCTAAATATTCCAAAGCGGAGAAATATTGCCTTAAAAAATGTTTTGGAGTCGGTTTACTTACCGTACCACATACATATTCCTTTTCGGAGTCTGAAGCGGGCTGGAAAGTGTCCCTTATGTATTCCTCCGGGGTTACGGTTTCAATAATATTGGTTTCAACATTTATAGGATTACCTGAGATATAGTGTTTGATCCTTTGACCGTTTACCACCTTCAGATTTGAGCCTTCGAAGTTGTTGATTTTTATGGCACCGGAACGATAGACCTCCTCGATAACGTAGGGACATTCCCATTTAGAGAGAAGTTTTCCTGCAAAAAATCTTAAACGAGAGTTGTATAGCAATGCATAATCACCTCCATTAAACTCACGCTTTTGTATCCTTTTGTCATGCCATCTTTTAACTTTTTCTTTAAACAACTTCGCATTTTCATAAGCTTGGGTTCTCCATTCATCAAGGGAGCTAATATCAAATAACCTCTTATCACCGGCAAGTTTGAAATCATAGTTGAGCTCTTTAATAGCCCAATATGCCTTATGTTCTAGTTCAAGGGGTAAGTGGCATGCTTTTCCATAAACCATTTTATACGGAGACATACCCATAGGATTCTTATATGCAGTTCTATAGGCCCATAATGCGTCGTCCAGTTTCTTGGACCAATTCTTTCTAGACCTATTGACAGTCTTTTGCAAAATTAATTTGAGCTCTCTATTTCTCAATTCTACTTGACCACTAGACTGCGGGTGATAAGGAGATGCAATCCTATGATTAACGGCATATTTAGCAAGCATTTTACGGAAAGCACCATGAATAAAATGTGAACCACCATCAGTCATAAGATATCTAGGGACTCCAAACCTCGGAAAAATTACTTCCTTTAGCATTTTAATAGAAGTGTTATGATCAGCACTACTAGTTGGAATAGCTTCTACCCACCTAGTAACGTAATCAACAGCAACTAAAATATGTGTGTATCCATTAGAGGCAGGAAAAGGTCCCATATAATCAAAGCCCCAAACATAAAATGGTTAAATAACAAGTGAATAATTCATAGGCATTTCTTGACGTCTACTAATATTACCAATTCTTTGACATTCATCGCAAGACAAAACAAACTTACGGGCATCCTTGAAGAGAGTAGGCCAATAAAAACCAGATTGCAATACCTTATGTGCAGTTCTATCTCCAGCATGGTGTCCTCCATAAGCTTCGGAGTGACACTTGCGTAGCATCTGTTCCTGTTCATGCTCAGGTACACAACGTCTAATGACACCATCTACTCCTTCTTTATAAAGATGTGGGTCATCCCAAAAGTAATGTCGCAAGTCATAGAAAAACTTTTTCTTTTGTTGGTATGTGAAGCTAGGTGGTATAAATTTAGCGACAATATAATTAGCATAATCAGCATACCATGGAGTGCTACGAGAAGTGCTTATGACATTTAATTGCTCATC
>NC_041391.1:95048097-95061323 GCF_002162155.2 Triticum dicoccoides | reverse complement strand
GACTTACCCACTGACTATCAGCAACGGGATAAATTATACCTGCCTCCAGAAGCTTGAGTATTTCTTTTCTTACCACTTCTTTCATTTTAGGATTCAAACGTCGTTGAGGATCACAAACTGGTTTGGCATCCGCTTCCAAATTTATTTTATGTTGACATAGAGTGGGACTAATGCCCTTAAGATCATCAAGTGTATATCCAATAGCGGCACAGTGCTTCTTCAGAGTTTTCAATAATCTTTCTTCTTCATGCTCTGAAAGGTTAGCACTAATAATAACAGGATATATTTTCTTTTCATCAAGATAAGCATATTTAAGATTATCAGGCAACGGTTTAAGCTCAAACACGGGATCACCCTTGGGTGGAGGAGGATCCCTTAGAATTTCAACAGGCAAATTGTGTTGCAGAATAGGTTCCTGTTTAAAGAATACCTCATCTATTCCCCTTCTTTCATTCATGAACATATCATTTTCATGGTCTAGCAAATATTGTTCTAAAGGATCACTAGGAGGTATGGCAATAGAAGCAAGACCAATAATTTAGAGAAATTAAACTCATGAACCATATCATCCAAGCCAATAGTAACAACATTCTTTTTTGCAGTCTATCCTAGCATTGACAGTATTCAAGAAGTGTCTACCAAATATAATGGGACAAAAGCTATCTTGTGGAGAACCAAGAACAAGAAAATCACCGGGATATTTGGTTTTTCCCCACAAGACTTCAACATCTCTTACAATTCCCATTGCAGATATAGTATCTCTATTGGCAAGTTTAATTGTAACATCAATATCTTCTAACTCAGCAGGTGCAATATCATGCATAATTTCTCTGTATAAGTCAATGGGTATCACACTAGCACTAGCACCCATATCACATAAGCCATGATAACAATGATCTCCTATTTTAACAGAAATAACAGGCACTCCTACCACAGGTCTATGGTTATCTCTATCACAAGGTTTAGCAATTCTAGCAGTTTCACCCTGGAATTGAATAACATGCCCATCGATATTATCAGACAAGAGATCTTTAACAATAGCAATACTGGGTTCTACTTTGACTTGCTCAGGAGGTGTATAAGTTCTAATATTTCTTTTACGAACAACAGTTGAAGCTTTAGCATGATCCTTCATTCTAACAGGGAAAGGCGGTTTCTCAACATAAGAAGTGGGAACAATAGGATCATTATAAGTGATAGTCTTTTCTTCAGATTTAATAGGTGCAGCTACTTGTACTTCTATGGGAGGATGATATTTAAACCACTTCTCCTTGGGGAGATCAACATAAGTAGCAAAGGATTCACAGAAAGAAGCTACTATCTCAGAGTCAAGTCCATATTTAGTGCTAAACTTACGGAAAATATCAGTATCCATAAAAGATTTAACACAATCAAACTTAGGTGTCATACCTGACTCCTTACCTTCGTCAAGGTCCCAATCTTCAGAGTTGCGTTTAATTCTATCCAATAAATTCCATTTAAATTCGATAGTCTTCATCATAAAAGAGCCAGCACAAGAACTATCGAGCATGGTGCGATTGTTTTCAGAAAGCCGAGCATAAAAACTTTTCATAATTACTTCTCTCGAGAGCTCATGATTGGGGCATGAATATAACATTGATTTAAGCCTCCCCCAAGCTCGAGCGATGCTTTCTCCTTCGCGAGGCCAAAAATTATATATATAATTGCGATCACGATGAATAAGATGCATAGGGTAATACTTTTGATGAAATTCCAATTTCAATCTTTTATAGTTCCATGATCTCATATCATCACATAGCTTGTACCATGTCAATGCGTATCCCTTCGAAGATAAAGGGAAGGCCTTCTTCTTAACAACATCATCGGGTATACCCGCAAGCTTAAATAGTCCACAAACGTCATCCACATAGCGTAGATGTTCATCAGGATGCCTTGTTCCATCTCCTGTAAAAGTGTTAGCTAGCAGTTTTTCCATCATACCCAAAGGAATCTCAAAAGGAGTCTCATTTTCAATAGGTTCAGTAGGTTGAGTAGGTTGAGGAGCAACTCTTTGCTCTACTGGACAGGGTGAAGATACCCCGAACAAGCCCCTGAGAGAATTACTTTCCATAGTAACAAGTGACAGAAAATTTCAGCACACTAAATAAATTTTTCCTTACCAAATTCCACCTGCCAAAGTCGCTTCACTCCCTGGCAACGGCGCCAGAAAAGAGTCTTGATGACCCACAAGTATACAGGATCTATTGTAGTCCTTTCGATAAGTAAGAGTGTCGAACCCAACGAGGAGCAAAAGGAAATGATAAGCGGTTTTCAGCAAGGTATTCTCTGCAAGTACTGAAATAAGTGGTAATAGATAGTTTTGTGATAAGATAAATTCTAACGAGCAACAAGTGACAAAAGTAAATAAAGTGCAGCAAGGTGGCCCAATCCTTTTTGTAGCAAAGGACAAGCCTGGACAAACTCTTATAATAGGAAAAGCACTCCCGAGGACACATGGGAATATCGTCAAGCTAGTTTTCATCATGCTCATATGATTCGCGTTCGGTACTTTGATAATTTGATACGTGGGTGGACCGGTGCTTGGGTACTGCCCTTACTTGGACAAGCATCCCACTTATGATTAACCTCTATTGCAAGCATCCGCAACTACAACAAAAGTATTAAGGTAAACCTAACCATAGCATGAAACATATGGATCCAAATCAGCCCCTTACGAAGCAACGCATAAACTAGGGTTTAAGCTTTTGTCACTCTAGCAACCCATCATCTACTTATTACTTCCCAATGCCTTCCTCTAGGCCCAAATAATTGTGAAGTGTTATGTAATCGATGTTCACATAACACCACTAGAGGCTAGACAACATACATCTCATCAAAATATCGAACGAATACCAAATTCACATGACTACTAATAGCAAGACTTCTCCCTTGTCCTCAGGAACAAACGTAACTACTCACAAAGCATATTCATGTTGATAATTAGAGGGGTAATAATGTGCATAAAGGATCTGAACATATGATCTTCCACCAAATAAACCAACTAGCATCAACTACAAGGAGTAATCAACACTACTAGCAACCTACTAGCACCAATCCCGGACTTGGAGACAAGAATTGGATACAAGAGATTAACTAGGGTTTGGAGATGAGATGGTGCTAGTGAAGATGTTGATGGAGATTGCCCTCTCCCGATGAGAGGAGCATTGGTGATGATGATGGTGATGATTTCCCCATCCCGAAGGGAAGTGTCCCTGGCAGAACAGCTCTGCCGGAGCCCTAGATTGGTTCCGCCAAGGTTCCGCCTCGTGGCGGCGGAGTCTCATCCCGAAAGGTTGCCTTCTATTTTTTCCTCATCGAAAGACTTCATATAGGAGAAGATGGGTGTCGGAGAGCCACCAGGGGGCCCACGAGGTAGGGGGCGCACCCCCCACCATCGTGAGCAGGGTGTGGGCCCCCTGGCCTTCATCTTTGGCGATGATTTTTCTTTATTTATTTTAAGATATTCTGTGGAGTTTCAGGACTTTTGGAGTTGCGCAGAATAGGCCTCCAATATTTGCTCCTGTTCCAGCCCAGAATTCCAGCTGCCGGCATTCTCCCTCTTCATGTAAACCTTGTAAAATAAGAGAGAACAGCCATAAGTATTGTGACATAACGTGAAATAACAGCCCATACTGCAATAAATATTGATATAAAAGCATGATGCAAAATGGACGTATCAGTTAGCTAGCAGTTTTTCCATCATACCCGAAGGAATTTCAAAAGGAGTTTCATTTTCAATAGGTTCAGTAGGTTGAGGAGCAACTCTTTGCTCTACTGGACGAGGTGAAGATACCCCGAACAAGCCCCTCAGAGAATTACTTTCCATAGTAACAAGTGACAGAAAATTTCAGCACACTATATAAATTTTCCTTTACCAAAGGCGCTACACTCCCGGCAACGGCGCCAGAAAAGAGTCTTGATGACCCACAAGTATAGGGGATCTATCGTAGTCCTTTCGATAAGTAAGAGTGTCGAACCCAACGAGGAGCAGAAGGAAATGATAAGCGGTTTTCAACAAGGTATTCTCTGCAAGTACTGAAATAAGTGGTAACAGATAGTTTTGTGATAAGATAAATTGTAACGAGCAACAAGTAACAAAAGTAAATAAAGTGCAGCAAGGTGGCCCAATCCTTTTTGTAGCAAAGGACAAGCCTGGAAAAACTCTTATAATAGGAAAATTGCTCCCGAGGACACATGGGACTATCGTCAAGCTAGTTTTAATCACACTCATACGATTCGCGTTCGGTACTTTGGTAATTTGATATGTGGGTGGACCGGTGCTTGGGTGCTATTCTTACTTGAACAAGCATCCCACTTATGATTAACCTCTATTGCAAGAATCCACAACTACAACAAAAGTATTAAGGTAAACCTAACCATAGCATGAAACATATGGATCCAATCAGCCCCTTACGAAGCAACGCATAAACTAGGGTTTAAGCTTCTGTCACTCTAGCAAACCATCATCTACTTATTACTTCCCAATGCCTTCCTCTAGGCCCAAATAATGGTGAAGTGGTATGTAGTCGACGTTCACATAACACCACTAGAGGCTAGACAACATACATCTTATCAAAATATCGAACGAATACCAAATTCACATGTCTACTAATAGCAAGACTTCTCCCTTGTCCTCAGGAACAAACGTAACTACTCACAAAGTATATTCATGTTCATAATCAGAGGGGTAATAATATGCATAAAGGATCTGAACATATGATCTTCCACCAAATAAACCAACTAGCATCAACTACAAGGAGTAATCAACACTACTAACAACCTACTAGCACCAATCCCGGACTTGGAGACAAGAATTGGATACAAGAGATGAACTAGGGTTTGGAGATGAGATGGTGCTGGTGAAGATGTTGATGGAGATTGCCCTCTCCCAATGAGAGGATCATTGGTAATGACGTTGGTGATGATTTCCCCCTCCCGGAGGGAAGTGTCCCCGGCAGAACAGCTCTGCTGGAGCCCTAGATTGGTTCCGCCAAGGTTCCGCCTCGTGGCGGTGGAGTCTCGTCCCGAAAGGTTACTTGATGTTTTTTCTCATAGAAAGACTTCATATAGGAGAAGATGGGCGTCGGAGAGCCACCAAGGGGCCCACGAGGTAGGGGGCGCGCCCTAGGGGGGCGCCCCCCACCCTCGTGAGCAGGGTGTGGGCCCCCTGGCCTTCATCTTTGGCGATGATTTTTCTTTATTTATTTTAAGATATTCCATGGAGTTTCAGGACTTTTGGAGTTGCGCAGAATAGGTCTCCAATATTTGCTCCTTTTCCAGCCCAGAATTCCAGCTGCCGGCATTCTCCCTCTTCATGTAAACCTTGTAAAATAAGAGAGAATAGCCATAAGTATTGTGACATAACGTGAAATAACAGCCCATAATGCAATAAATATTGATACAAAAGCATGATGCAAAATGGATGTATCAGCGGCGCGCACGGACCAGCTAGCTGCCCCTGCCGGCGTCCGATGAGCGGGCCGGCGTTCAACGAGCGTGTCAGTGAGGATCTGGCTGGGGCGGCAAGGCGGCTTCTTGGTCGCAGTCGCGGCTGTGTCCGGGGGGAGCGGGTGTGGGAAGCAGCCCGTTCCCCAGCGGCAAGATGGCGGTGGCGGGTGACGTGGGAGGTGGCGGCGTTGCTCACTGGATGTTGCGGGCGCCGGCAGTTGGTAGAGTCACCGGAAAAATAGGCGGCGACGACAAAGGAGGTGGGCGTGGTTGCTGTTGGATGGGGGGTAGGCCAATGTGCCACCGACCAGCAGGCCCGGTGGGAGAAGAAGGCGAGCATGCGTCCGTCTCATGTCCGCGCCGACGCAAATCCGGCTCAAAAATGGGCCAGGAATGAGTCGCCCGCAGACAAAAAGCGAACGCGCGTCCAATTGGCTCAGCGCGTTGGGCCGATTTTTGTGTCCACGCCAATCCAAATGGACGCCAGCGGACGACATGGGGTCGCCCGTTGGAGTTGCTATTAACGCGAACGCTTTCTCTTATCTGATGTAAAACTGATCTTGATATTGTTGGAAATATGAGCAATTTATCATATGATTTTATTAACGGAAATACTGAATAAAGCATGACTAAAATAGCAGAGATAAAGCAAGTCATGCGATCTGACAGAGAGAAGGTAAATATCATCTTCACATATGAACTGTAGGCAAACATATCTAGGGCAAGCAGCATATATGAAGTAGAGCCTAATATATGTAGGGCAAACAATAGAACAAGGAACTGTGACATGACCTCTAACAGAAAGAGTAAGAACACGCACGGGACAACATCAGTAGCGGTAGCACTGGACTTGGGATCGGTGTCCTTGGCAGCAATGTCGTCGAGGAGGTTGTCGACGTCAGGGAAGAAGTCGTCGTCGGGGAAGTAGTCGTCGGAGTCCGTGACGAAGAAGTGGAGTCAGTAGTCGCGCAGAGCGCTCCCAAAAACCTTATCACCCTTCTCCCGTACAGGACTTAAAAGGTGCGGTTTCGGAGGCCTACTGTCCCGACCTGCGGTGCACGCCTCAAGTCGGGATGGGGAAGATCGTAGCAGTAGCGCAGTGCTCAGGAACCGATGGCGAGAGAAGGAAGTAGTTCTGGTGCCTCTCCTTGAGAGGAGCGACCTCCCTTTTATAGGCGCAAGAGAAGGAGGCGAGAGGCTGCGCCGGGAGCTGAAGGGAACGCGGGAGACGAAACGAACAGGCAGCAGCCGAAGAGGTGCGCCGTTCGGATTCAGTGTCCACTACAGAAAAACATTTCAGCTTCCGAGTGACCTTTCGTATACCCGTAGTGTGTGGCAAAAATTTAGACATCGGCTCGGCTCATTCCCGCAACCCGCGGCGCGGCGCGGCGCGGCGTGACGAGGCGAGGCGTGGCGTGGCGAGGCGGGCTGCGGAGGAGGAGCGCGCGTGGATGTCCCTCTTGCTCTCATGCTCATACAAGTGGGGAAAGAACCTCCCTTATAAAGAGGTACAACTCCCTCTAAACTAGCAATGTGTGACTAAACTTTAGTTCCACCTCTTGCATTGCATGAATGGGCTGCGTGGGCCTCTAGGATTTATTAGGAATGTCTGAAACTGCTATTGGGCTAGGCCCAAATAGACAAAAATTCCAGCAATCCCCCACCAGATCCCAGAGGCACACAAAATTTGCCTTTGGTTCCAAAACACTATTTTATATACCGGTACTGTAGTGGAGACTGTTAAGTTGAACTTCCACCTAGAACTCTATGCTACACTAGTAAGCAACTTGAACAGTGGAATGAGCCTTGAACTGCAAGTTTTCTGCGAATCTAGCTTCACACAAAGCCTTGACCGATACGTGGCTACCGTGGGTCTTCCCCGTGGGTGGAGCTTATGCGTCATACTCTGAGACCTTTCATGAGTTTACTAGAGAGAACCCTACTCTCATAGATTGCGACGTTTAACAATCAGACTCATATAGGTGCATTCTTCAAAAGATGTTCTGCAGGACAACATCTCTGCTTCAAAGAGACACTTAGAACACATTAAGATATACATCAACCTGCCATGTAGATTATGAGAGTATTGCATCTTCATGGAGTGGTATTTTTAACAGTAAGGGTACTCTCCTCCCAGTTGACCAACAGCTTGTATTCCACATCTAATTCATGGGATCTCCGACCATAAAGAATAGGTTAGCACTGTGAACAACTCATATTGTGGGTCTCATACCCATCTCCCTCGATGCATTATCTATCACATTACGTGATAGACCCTTAGTAAAAGGATCTGCCAGATTTTTAAACGTTTGGATATGACCCAATGCAATAACTCCGGAGTTTCTCATTTTTGTGACAGACTTTAACCTTCTCTGAACGTGTCTTGATGACTTCATGTTATCCTTTGAGCTGTTCACTTTCGTAATCACAGTTTGATTGTCGCAGTTCATAAGGATATCCGGTACAGGTTTCTCAACAATGGGCAAGTCATTCAAGAGCCGGCGAGCCAATCTGCTTCGACCGTAGCTGTATCTAATGCTGTGAGTTCTGCTTCCATTGTTGACCTTGTTAAGATGGTCTGCTTGCAAGACTTCCAAGAAACAGCACCACCTCCATGAGTGAATACATATCCGCTCGTGGCCTTTATCTTATCAGCATCTGAGATCCACTTTGAGTCACTATACCCTTCAAGCACCTTTGGGTGCCCAGTGTAGTGAATTCCATAATTTGCAGTGCCTTTCAAATAAAGCAAAACTCTCTCTAGATGCACATCTCCTGGTTTTGAGACAAACCGACTCAGTTTGCTAACAACAAAAGAGATGCCAGGTCTTGTAGCACTGGCTAAGTACATGAGCGAGCCAATAATCTGAGAATATTTTAATTGGTCTCTAGCAATTCTTTGATTCTTTCGAAGCAACACACTAGCATCATATGGTGTTGGAGAGGGCTTGCAGTCATTGTAGCCAAAGCGACTCAAGATCTTTTCCACATAGTGAGATTGAAGCAATGTAATCCCACCATCATCGTCCCTCAACAACTTGATGTTCAGAATGACATCAGCAACTCCTAAATCCTTCATCTCAAAACAGCGAGATAGGAAATCCTTGACCTCCTTAATAACATTCAGATTTGTTCTGAAAATCAGTATCTCATCAATGTACAAGCAAAGGATAACTCCGTCACCCCCACCATGGCGATAGTACACACATTTGTCAGCTTCGTTCACAACAAAGCCTGCAGCTGTTAAAGTTCTTTCAAACTTCTCATGCCACTGTTTGGGTGCTTGCTTGAGTCCATACAAATACTTCAGCAACTTGCACACTTTCCCTTCCTGACCATCTATTACAAACCCATCTGGTTGTTCCATATTAATTTCCTCGTCCAACTCTCCATTTAGGAAAGCAGTCTTAACATCCATTTGATCAACGAGAATACCATGTGAGGCAGCTAGTGAAAGTAGAACTCGAATAGTGGTCAATCGAGCACAGGTGAGTAAGTATCAAAGAATTCTTCACCTTCCTTTTGAGTATAACCCTTAGCCACGAGACGAGCCTTGTACTTTTCAATAGTACCATCAGGCCTAAGCTTCTTTTTGAATACCCATTTGCATCCTATAGGTTTTCACCCATAAGGACGATCAGTTATCTCCCAAGTTTCATTCGCCAAGATGGAACCCATCTCGCTACGAACTGCTTCCTTCCAGTAGTCAGCATCTTCAGATGTATAGGCCTCTGAAATAGAACTGGGAGTGTCATCTATGAGATACACAAGAAAATCATCACCAAAGGACTTTGCAGTCCTCTGTCTCTTGCTCCTAGTAGGAACTTTATTGTTCTCCTCCACAGGACTTTCAAAGCGTTCCATCGAAATGGTTGGTTTAGTAATTGTAACTGGTTCCTGATTCGATGAACTAGGCATCTCCTGATTAGATGAGGTAGTCATATCCTTCATGGGAAAGATATCTTCAAAGAAAGTCGCATCATTCGACTCCATGATCGTACCGACATGCATGTCAGGTACCTCAGATTTTACAACCAAGAATCTATAACCAATGCTATGAAAAGCATATCCCAAGAAAACACAATCCACAGTCTTTGGTTCAAGCTTCCGCTTCTTTGGAATTGGCACATTGACTTTCGCCAAACAACCCCATGTTCGTAGATAAGAGAGCTTTAACCTTTTCTTCTCCCATTCCTCGAATGGAGTTATCTCTTTGTTCTTTGTGGGAACTCGGTTTAGGACATGACATGCAGTCAATATCGCCCCCCACCATGCCTTGGAGAGACCCGATGTGTCTAACATGATGTTAACCAAATCAGTTAGAGTAACTGAGGTGAATAGGGAGGCGTCCTCTCATGGATTATACCATGTTCCGCACAAAAGGAATCAAATTCATTTGAGAAATATTCTCCACCACGATCGGACCTAAGCCTCTTGATCTTTCGATCAAGTTGGTTTTTTGCTTCAGCTTTATAGATCTTGAAATAGTTCAAAGCCTCATCCTTAGATTTTAGAAGATACACATGACAGTATCTAGTGAAGTCATCAATTAACGTCATAAAATACTTCTTTCCACCTTTTGTGAAAACACCATTCATTTCACATAAATCTGAATGTATGAGCTCTAATGGTGCAAGATTTCTCGTTTCCGCAGTGACATGAGACTTACGAGGTTGCTTAGCTTGCACACACACTTGACACTTAGATCCCTTGACAGTGGTGAAACTAGGGATTAAGTTCAACTTCGCTAGTCGCGACATGCAACCAAAGTTAACATGACAAAGACGTGAATGCCACACATTTGATTTACTATCGTTGCAAACATGATTAACAACTTTATTGCAAACGTCTGATGAGGGTAAACGAAACAGGCCTCCTGACTCATAGCCTTTACCAAAGGAGGTTCCATACTCGACTGTGCCAACACCATGAACAGAAGCACCTTTTTTTCTTGTCAGAACACTCAAGAGAGGAGCGCGCGTGGATGTCCCTCTTGTTCTCATGCTCATACAAGTGGAAAAAAAACCTCCTTTATAAAGAGGTCCAACTCCCTCTAAACTAGCAATGTGGGACTAAACTTTAGTTCCACCTCTTGCCTTGCACGAATGGGCTGCGTGGGCCTCTAGGATTTATTAGGAATGTTTGAAATTGCTATTGGGCTAGGTCCAAATAGACAAAAATTCCAGCAGATATAAGATTCATGTTGCGGAATCCGATGGCTATAAGGTAGTGTGCTGGAAAACGTACCCCAGAATGCCAGCCAGATAGTATTCCGATAAAGCAAGTTCCCATATCTTTACCTAATATTAAAGGGAGGATTATTTCTTCACTTTTTTTGGTCCATGGGCGTTTTTCGTGCGTCATCTATTTTTAGTCCTTTGTACAATTTTTTCGTTATACGTAAAAAAAATTGCTTCAAATCTAAAATAATTTGCATTACAAGAACTTGAACCCTGCCCGCTTAGTTAGATCCCGCAAGCACCAGCCAGGCCACCTAGCTAACCTGTTGTTGGAGAAAGGAAAGGAGGATACCTTTTTATGTTGGCATTTTTTACGTGTTCCTCTGTCAACTCTAAACTACCAGGACGCAACCAACTGAGCTAGATTATTGGTCTGTGACAATATTGGATTCATTTAGTAGTTAAATAGCCCACGTCGCTTCTATATATTTAATGGTACCGATTAATCCCACCTCACTTCTTTAGATAAAATCTTACCGATTTGAATACATCCATGAGTAGTACTAGCAAATATGCCCGTGCGTTGCTATGGGGCGGAGGGGCAGTGGTTCGAGAGAGAGGGGTGCCCGGAGGACTTCCACGTAGTGCATTTTTCTCGACTTTGAAGCACATTTTTCAAGAGTTTAGTTACTAATTTAAATATTTTGAAGTAAGAGCACATATGATGTTTTTCGTCTGTCTTCAACATGACATCGTAGATTAGACTGTCAATATATAGTGACAACGCCTACTAAAAATATCATACACGCAACACTTATGTTGAGTGCACTGATATCGCACAAATAAAATGTTGCATACTTTGCCTAGCGCCCAACCATATTGTGTGTGTGCTATCCACAAAGTCCTTCTCTATAGATGTACTAACTTCGTTACCTGTCGCAATATATGAAGGATTCTTCATCGGAATTGAATCTTTGCTTCGTGTGTTGTGCCTCAATTCACGGCTATCTTCTAGCTTTTTTCTCTGGTTGCATATTGGTGTATTTCTGCAAAAAAAAAAAAATTTGAGGAATCAACGGGGGGGGTGTATTTTTCATGCACACTTTTTTATCTTCTGTGCTGACGCCATGTTTGCATATTTCTTCTTTACTTTTGTGTCTTTTTTAACTGGGTCGAATCTTTTATTATTTGTTAAGTTGATAGGCTTGCGTTTTTTCAGTTTTTAGTTGAAGCAATTTAGAAAGCAGAAAAATGATAACACAAACAGATGCAAATCCAACGTCTAGAAGAAAAAAATAGAACCAAACCCGGCAATGCACCGCGAGAAACAAATGATCAGGATGGACGCGTGCATGCATCACACGCCGGCGACGCGTATCGTTTGGCCGCACGCACCGCTGTCCATTCCTCCAAGCTTATCTTCTCACCCTCCCAATCATCCCCTATCTTATCTCTCCCCAACGCACTCCCTCCTCTGTCCGGCGAGGACCATGCGCAGCACTCCCCCTCTCAACGGCCGCCACTGTAGGAGTACTAAAGAAAATATACCCTCCTCTCGCCCTCGTTTGCATCTACTACTCCAAGAACACACTAAATCAAGGGGAGCGCGCAGAGAAGCCATGGTGCATCCAGTGGCGGAGGCCGACGAGCGGAGCCCCTTTGGCCGGCTCACCACGGAGGCGTACTGCGCGCGCCACGGCGTCACGCACTCCTCCTCCACATTGGTCGACCCGCGGGGGCTCCGCATCTTCACGCAGCGCTGGGCGCCCCCGTCCTCGGCGCCATCGCCTTCGTCCACGGCTTCACCGGCGAGTCCAGCTGGATGGTCCTGCTCACCGCCGTCCACTTCGCCAAGCAGGGCTTCGCCGTCGCCGCCGTCGACCACCAGGGGCACGGCTTCTCCGAGGGCTTCCAGGCCCACATCCCGGACATCGGCCCCGTGCTCGACGACTGCGAGGCCGGCTTCGCCCCCTTCCGCGCTGACTACCCTCCCCCGCTGCTCTGCTTCCTCTACGGGGAGTCCCTCGGCGGCGCCATCGCGCTGCTGCTGCACCTCACCAAATCAGACACAGGTGTCGCGCGCGCGCGAGCATCGCACCGCCCAGGGCCCGCAGCCCGCAGGCACTGAAGCAAGATGTGGACGCCCGCATCGTTCCGCTGCAGCCGCTGTCGCTGGGTCCAGGGCAGCACCTCCTTCGTGTCGTCCGTCAAACCACCGCCCCGGCCCCGGCGCCACCCGCAACAGCCCGACGCCGTGCTGCCGCGCCCGAACCCGGCGAGGCGGCCTCCATTCTCCCAAGCGAGCACGCCTTCCATCTTATCGTCTTCCGCCGCGACGCCTCGCCCCAAGCGAGAAGGCCAGCCGCCGGGACGCCTCGCCCCCTTCCTAGGCTCGGGCGGCGCGGACGCCCGCCGCGACACCTCTCCCCTTCCTTGGCTACCGCGGCGACGCCTCGCCCATTCCTGGGCTCGGGCGGCGCGGACGCCGCCGGCAAGATGCGGTGGTGGAGGACGGCGCGCAGGCGCCGGCGGCGAGCGGCGTGCCCGGCGGTGGAGTACGGCAATGTATAAGCCGCG
>NC_041391.1:95041940-95047725 GCF_002162155.2 Triticum dicoccoides | reverse complement strand
ATAGGTAAAGATGAAGAAACAACAAGAGAAAGAGCCAACGATACTGGAAGGAATAAAGCTCACCTTGCCTAAAGAAGGAAATGAATTAATCAGGATTTCCTTGAAGGAATTAAACTCGCCTTGCTATTAGAAGGAAGCGAATTAATCGGAGAAGGGAAGGATTAAAATTTGCAGCACGGGTACAATACGACATGTTGACACGTCGTGAACATGCACGTAAGTAAAGCAAGCTCCTTTTTTTCTCGGTATATTCAAAAGAAACTAAATTAACAAGGCATTCCCTAGAATTATTTATACGCAAGCATGCAGACATTCGTTGAATATATGCATCACGCGAGCACCCATAATATACAAGTGCTTCTGTATGCATCTTTTTTGAGGTGTTCATGTCTCACAACAAGTTTTCTTATGTATATATTATGCATGCATATGGGATAACTCATAATGCAACATAACAGTTAATGTCTCATAACAAGTTAGTTATGCAATTTGATAGAGCTATCCGAGAAGATTTCACATGAGAAAAATGTCCCAGGTTTAGAAAAAATAATTAATATAATTATTCATGTTTCCGGTTTTCAATTTTTGATTAATGAACCCGTCATAACGGTTAACCCAATATCGCAAGCCCTTCTGTCTCTCCGCTACATATGTCTCGTATTAAGCGCAGACAATTAGTACACCATCGTCAGTGGAAAGCATATGACATAGTGGAGGTCAAGATAAAATAGAAAAGTTGCAAACCAAACAATCCATACATTTGTTAGCAGTTTTGCAAAAAGGAATTGGCTGAAAGTGCAATTCTTTTTCATGTTAGGAAGAATTGATACTTATTCGGTTAGGGGAGTGTGATATTTTTTTTTCCCGTTGCAACGCATGGGCATATGTGCTAGTGAATGAAAAAAGAAAAGAAAAGAAAAGAAAAATCGACGCAATTAGTTGTGGTACGCTGAGCTGGTAGCAGCTCCGTTTTCTCTCGAGTCCTCTCAGGTCTGAAGGCATCGGCGGCGTCATCGTCGCGTCAGTTCCGATTCCAATCCACAGCCCAGCCATGTCCACGCCGGCCAGTCTCCCGCCGCCGGCCCCCGCCGCCACGCCCCTCACCGACCTCCTCGAGTCACCCACCTTCGCGCCCCCCGCGCCAGCGCCCCCGCCTCCCACCCCCGCCGCCATCCTCACCGCGTGGTCGCACCTCCGCAGCGCCGCTCCCTCCCCTGCGGTCACCCTCTCCGCCCTCGAGACCCTCCACCTGCACCGCCGCTCGCTCCGCCTCAGCTCCGCGCACCTCGAGCTGCTCCTGCCGCTTCTCCCGCTCCACCCGCGCCTCGTCTCCCCGCTGCTCGCCACCTGCCCGCGTCTCCTCCCCAACTATTCGCTCCCCTTTGCCTCCCTCCCTCTCGCCCCTCGGCTCCTCCTCCTGGGCACGCTCGCCACCGCCAAGAGCTCCAAGAATTCCACCAGCAATGGCACCTCAGGGAGCCCCAGCACGGGGAATCTCGGGAGCGACCATGGTGGCGACGACCCCATTGTGGCTGTGAGTCGCATTCTAGAGAATACGGAGCAGGGCAGTGAGACCAGCGATGTTATTGACCACCTTGCGCTTGCTGGTATTGGCCATGCCCTGGCATGTGCAGATGAGCTGCACTTTGGAAGGATCCTTGTGTCCCTGGTTAGGATTTGCGGCAGGATCGGGGATGTAGGTGTTGGTGTTAGGGTGCTTAAGCTGGTGGATTGGCTGGTGTCGGGGTTCGTCGAGTCGAGGAGGATGCGCAAGGTTCAGGTTCTGTTCGAGGTAATTTCGCCGGAGAAGTGCGAGAGCGAGGGTTATGTGCTGTTTCCGGCGGTGATGGCGGCTTGCGGTGGACTACGGGCATTGAGGGTTGCTTCGGTGAGACATCGCTTGGACTTTGCCCCAAAATTGAAGGACGCTCCTGAATGGACCATTCGTTTTGCAGCTAAGAGGGCAACTGTAGAAGGGAGGCATGACGATGATCAGCGACGTGTCCTTCTTCAGTGTGTTGCATTAGGTTTGACACAGTGTGGGCCGGTAGCGTCTAATGATTCAGTGTTACAGTGTGTTCTTATGGCACTGCTGGAGGAGCTCCTTCCTCTTCCATGTCTGCTTAGGATCTCAGTTAAGAGTCCAGATGGAAATTCAGCTGAGCTTGCCAAGAATCAGGTCAAGCAACACCAGGATAGTGTCCTTTTCAAAGAAGCAGGGCCAGTGACTGGGGTTCTGTGCAATCAGTATTCATTTGCTGATGAGAAGACTAAAGATTATGTTGAAACTCGTGTATGTGAATATGCGCAAGAGCTGTATCATCATCTTCGTGCAGCAGTGTTGCTGCACCAGACGAAACGGAATGATTTGCTTGCTGAGATTGATAAGATTGCTGAGGCAGCATTTTTTATGATTGTAAGCTTTGCAGCAGAGGTTGCAAAACACAGGTTGGATGCAAACTCCTCAGGGGGGTTACAGCCAGAGGTTGCTGTTAGGATCTTGGTGGAATTCTCTTGTGTGGAACATCTGAGACGTTTGCGTCTTCCTGAGTACACTGAAGCAATCCGGCGTGCTGTTGTTGTTAATCAGGATAATGCGGCAGCCAGTGCTTTATTCGTTGAGTCAATGCCTTCATGTGCTGAATTGACAACCAAACCAGGTTATTTAATGCCACTCTCCTAATCTCCTTGTGCCATTATGATTAAAACTTCTCATGTGATTGCTTAGATGTGCTTGCAGCTGTTGATTAAAGTGGAGCTTTGGTATATTGTAGATTTACTAACCTTGGATGGAACAAGATATATCTGTTACGCGGATGAGGTTCAGACGTCACGCATATTGTTTTATCTGCGGGTTATGCCTACTTGTATTAGCCTTATTCCAGCTGATCTAATTCGGGATAAATTAGCTCCGGTCGTATTCCTGTATCCTTTATAGACACCACTACTATTTGTCTTACTATTTATTTTTGATAGAATTCCTTATTTGATACTCCCTCTGTCCCATAATTTAAGACGTTTTCTGACACTACACTAGAGTCAAAAAACGTCTTACATTATGGGACGGAGGGAGTACTAGATAAAAATGTGCTTCCCTATTTGACCCTGGAAAAAAATTCTTCCTTATTTGGCACTCGGTCTAAATTTCTTTCTGGGGTAAAACTGTCTTTTCAGTTCTCACTTAAGGGCCTGTTTGGGACTGCTCCACTGCACCAAATCCACTTTGGAGCAAATTCACCTAGGAGTTGCAGCTTCTCCAAAGAGCAGTTTATCCTGTTTGGCTTCCAGCTTCAAGAATAAGAAAATTTGGTGGGAAAGGTCTATTTGGCTGGGTGACGTGGGGAAATAAAACAAAGGCGTATCCACTTACTGGTGGTAGTGCTGGGTAATTTCCCACCAAGTCCACAAGGACTCTTCGAACTAGAGTTTTTGGAGCACCCCTGAAGAGCTTCACAAAAAATAGGAAGTTGTACCCCAGATTCTTGTTTTTTTCTCAGAGCGGGATATCATGGAGTTACCCCGTTTGGCTTGCGTTTTTTAGAGCGGAGCAGTCCCAAACAGGCCCTTAATATCGTTAGTAGCCATAATTGACGGCAGTGGCACATTAGGGGGAAAAGACAGACCTCTGCTGCTGCCGCCATACAGGTTAGGGGTCAGGATTGAGGGAGGGCGAGTTCTTTTTTACTGCATACTTTTTTTTTTTGACTCTAGGGAGAGCGAGTTAGGTCGTTGTTCGGGGCAGTTTGGTTCCTGCTATCCTTTTTTTCCAGCGTTATACATCAGGGGTAAAGCCGTTGTTTCAGCTCTCACTTAACACCATTGGTAGGCTGGTAGCCAAAATGGCGGAAGTGAAAAAATAGTCCGAGCGTCAAATAGGGAATAAACTTTTTTTGCAGGGCCAAATAGGGAGGCACATTTTTATCTAGTGTCAAATAAGGAATTCTCTCTTTGTTTTTCTCATTGGGTTATCTTGATTTTGATATACAAAATTGCCGCCCTTAATGCAATTTGTTAGATACATACAACATTCGAATGAAAAAATAACACGTGTTGTACACTCGGTGATGGTATCATTCCTGTCATCTGGCAATGATACTGATCAGGATGATCGAGTGGCTTTGAAAGAGCAAGTCGCCTTTGATTATATTAGGAGATCCTTGGAGGTAGTTCATTCAAAACCCTTTTTCATACTTTTAGTTCCTAATTAGGCGACTGACTAATTTCTCTACTTATCTCATTTAATAGGCTTATCCTGGGGTAACTCCATTTGATGGATTAGCATCAGGAGTTGTTGCACTTGTTCGGCACCTTCCTGCAAAGAGCCCTGCCATTCTGTTTTGTATCCATAGCCTTGCTGTGAAGGCTAAAGATCTTTGCAGTACTGCAATGGTTCAGGACAGATCATTATGGAGGTCATGGGAAGAAAGCACAGAGCCCTGCAAGAAAGTATTGGACTTGTTGCTACGGCTCATCTTCCTTGTTGATATTCAGGTAAGCTAAGATCACAATGTTATTACTTTCTGATGGTGTGTAGGGCAGTAACTCCTCTGAAATACGGGTTGGTGGTGCTTATCTCCTTTATGACATTCAGAATATGGCCAATCAATCCGCGAGGACACACCGAACCTTTTTCCCAATAGCAGAGATTGCAAACATCATTAGCTTCAAAACCCTATCGAGTATTTTCATTCGCTGACTTGATTGATTGATATAAAGATCTGCCTTTGACCCTAAATCACATTATTCCATGATTTCCTACTACGCATGCAGCACTGCTACCTGTAGAGACCCTGCAGATTTTATTCCCTCAACACTCTTTTCTCCTGTTTCTGCAGTCATTCTCTTATCTGCTCAAGGAGCTGGCGGAATTTGTCACCTCGCTGCCAAAGGAAGGCCAGGATGTGCTCCTCGATGACATGCACGCCCATGTCGCGGAATCTGACGATGTTGTACGGAAGCCTGTGCTCGTGTCGTGGTTGCAGTCCCTATCATACATAAGCTCACAAGCTGATGTTCGTGAATCTCGTAATAACGCGAAAAATGCTCGTTCTGCGGGTGGGGTTGAGCTGAGCCTGAACAGAACTATTGCACGCTTGTGACACTATCTTGCTCATGCTTGTCGAGCTTGATCATACTTGTTGTACATTAACAGTGCATAGAATAGAATGAGATAGATGCATGTTGCAAGTATAGTACTGCCTTTTTCATCTTGACATCATGCCGGTACGTATTTGTTTATCTGATTCAACATTTTGAGACAAGTGTTACAATGACAATACGAGAGATTTAATGATTCGTGTTCCTTGAATCTGAAATGCTTCATGGACATCTCCAGCCAAAGGGTGATCCATGCTAAATCCAAACACAAATCAAGTTGAGATACACCGCACATTATTTTTTGGAAATGGCAGTTATCTTGCATTCATTAAGAAGAAAAGAGTTGTTCACTGGAAATGGCAGTTATCTTGCATTCATTAAGAAGAAAAGAGTTGTTCACAACTGCTGGGCGCACCCAAGTAACTCCACACACACCACTGCAAAGAGGGTCTCATCGAGACAGCACGCAGGCATCATTCGCCATCACTCCTCCCATTTTCGCCATCCCTAAACCCTGAAGCAAACGACTTCGCCGTAGGCGATCGTCGACCCAACCAACACTGAAGAGGCCGCACATTATCAAGATGCATCACCAACAGAAGTTAGATTCAGTTATCTGAATGAGCAAACAAGGATCTTTCCCTTTTACTTCTCTCAATATATGACAAGCATAGCTTATGCCTATTCT